>NC_136488.1:30748569-30871069 GCF_053919585.1 Euprymna scolopes
GCAATACCCTTTAATCTACTCGGGCAGAATTAAAAATGGAGGTATTAGTTTTGGAACGCTTCTAATATATACAGATTTTCTATATATAGTATGTACGAAATGTATAGGAAGATGTTTTTTATATATATTTATGTGGATACAATACAATGCATTTATACACATAATTATATATATATATATAAATATATACATATATATATATATAAATTTAAAGGAGATTAGAATAATAGTCTAAAGAGCTAAGTGTATTTTAATGTAACAGTGAAATTACTAGTTTAATTAAAACACAGGAAATGCTCGTTGTAATTTAGATATATAATAAGCTCGATAGTTAAATGTCCTAGAGCTATTTCAATATTAAGTAATGTGATTTCAAAAAAAGAAAAACTAAAAGATTCATCTGCCTTACTTTTAATGCTAGGTTTATTTATGGTGTCTTTTAAAGTCAATAAAAATCCTCCTAAATTTGCTGATGAGGAGACCGTGCTTACCAAAAAAACTATATATAATTGTTCTACATAACTTCATGTATACCACAAATAAAAAGCACGGATTTCCGAAACGATCGTACAGATAATTGACTTTGTTGTTGTTCCTTCTTATGAAACTGATTTTTAATTTGATTGAAATTTGATTTTTAAATTTAAAATTTTTTTTTTAATTTTTAAATTGTAAATCACATTACTATATATATATATATATATATATATATATATATATATATATTATTAATATTTACTATAATAATTATTAAATACCTACAGACACTAGTGTTTCATCCTTTCGGAAATCATCAGTGCAGGGTGTTACGATTAATGCCAGTCGAGGGACTCGAGCCACGGTAACAGAAATCATGTCTGGCTTCATTAGCAAGGACCCGAACCACTAGGCTATCGTCAACCACGACAGATACAGTTGAATTTAAACATTTATTCTTATTAAATGCTTTTAACGTCAGTCAGAGTGATCTAATCATTAAATGATGATCTACGCACATGAGCTTACTTGACCGACTTTATTGCAACTGAAAGTGCTCAATGATAAGAAACAAGTTTCTTAAAGGGGCTGACATAATTATTTACTATAATAATTATTAAATACCTACAGGCACTAGTGTTTCATCCTTTTGGGAATCATCAGTGCGGGGTGTCACGATTAATGCCAGTTGAGGACCCCCGGCATTTCCCAGTCGTAAAATATGCTTAAATATGATATTTTGATTAATACATATTTCGTATGTATTATTATGTTACATTGGACCCAATATATAGTAATGATTTAAAAAGTTAAAAGAGACTCATGCGCCACCACTGAGAACCGCAACCAAATCGTTTAGCTCACTATTTACTTTTTTTGACATTAATCACTGTACTATGAAGTTTACTGCAAAGCTAAAGATTAAAACATGAACCAATAGCTATTACGTCACGCATGCGTATTCGTAGTACTGTACACAAATATTATGCAAGCATAAGGCATATAGAATATCTGCATGAATATAATTATATTTCAATTAAAGATGATCATCTCATAAGAAAAGTGAAAAACATTAATAAGGTATTAATTAAAATTAATATTTAAAAGAATATGCAAATTAGCTAGATCGTTTGCAGATAAATGCAACTAGCCCGACCCATATATAACAAATGTGTATTTTCTTTTTAAATAAATAGAAAAGTTTTTTTTTAATATAATATCAATACAAAAAAAAATGTATTGGAGTATAGAGAGTAATTACAACTTCTTTACAGAAGGCGGTTAACGCCACAACAGAGCAATGGTTTGGCA
The DNA here is from genome assembly GCF_053919585.1 of Euprymna scolopes. Classification (NCBI taxonomy): domain Eukaryota; kingdom Metazoa; phylum Mollusca; class Cephalopoda; order Sepiida; family Sepiolidae; genus Euprymna; species Euprymna scolopes. Next base: position 30,750,358 of record NC_136488.1, read on the forward strand.
ATGGTTTAGCAATAGTTTAGCGATCACAGTTTGGTCTTTACTTTTGTTTCATTTTCATTTTCATTCAGTCGAAGTTTTAAGAAATCAGGGAACACCCTTTCCTGAGGTTAACACTTAATCTCTTTATAAGATACATAGATATTCGAATGTTCCATTAAAGTTCTTTATCTCTCAAATGCTGAATAAATATTCCAGGACAAAAATTAATCTAGTCTGGTGGAGAATCCAGATTTGTGTTGCTACTTGAGGCAAAACCACTTGGGGAAGGTGCATCAATCAGTGTGGGTTAGCCATACTAAGAAAATCTTTTTTGGATCGCAAATACTATATGATTTTTAATATTTGGGAAGGGATTTACTTCCAGGGAAAAGTATCCTCACCTCATGGCAGGTTGTTCTAACAAACCCTGTATAGAGAGACCTTAGACACTTGAAGACAGTGTATAGTAGGCATTCAAGTTCTCTCCTGTCTTATCAATTTTGCTGCAGATATATGACATATGAGGTTACTATTTCTGGTTTTACATAGCTATGTGTCACTTTTATTGTACACTCACATATTTTGGTATCGCCATGGGATCTCATGTAGACCAGTTTTGTGAAACCATCTCTAGTGCACAAGAAGTTGGACTGAAATGTCTGTGAAGCATTCGATACTGACTTCTTCTGCAAAGCATGTTTCAAGATTGGATACTCTATTTGATTTAAATTGTCTACAGAAGTCATAGATATACTTATATCAAACTAATCACTTCGAAGTTTAACCCTAAGCCTAAACCTTTTTCTCAATTCACGTTCATTCTAAGGTTTTGAGATTATATCCTGCAATCATCTACATGGCTTGTGTTTTGAGTGCTTAATATACTGCATGTCTTCATATATTCATATAGCAACTGTTTGGGGAACTGCCATCTTTCATCCTAAGCAAGTACTCTGCCTAGCAAATCTAACTTCATATAATTTGCACTTCTATGCTTGACACATTGGCTTGTGGAACACTGCTATTGGAGGTAAACAATTTTCAATCATTATCATAATGTTTTACTCCATCTTGGGGTTCATCATCGGAAAGTGTTTGGTATCCCTCAGGTTCACATCTTATACAAGGGGAAAAGACTAGTCGTAGATGCACCAGCCCATATGAGGCAACAATACTCCATGCATGGCAGAATAGTGGCATTGTAGAGGTACAGGATACTTTCAGGTGTGAGTAGTCTATAGAGAGAACATAGCTTCTTTGAAACAGCTTTTGCAATGTCCTCAATGTATTTGTTAAAACTGGGGAACACCAAAACCTTCTCAAAAATATCTGTTCATCCATTTGCTTAAGAATTCATTGACGGAAACAATAACATGGGAGGAAGTAATAAAAAAAACAAATCTAATTAATTAGTTTACTAGAGTAAACACTACTTGGGTATTAAAAGAATCGCAAATCATAAACAACAAAATGGCGACTCATAGTGATTGAAAAATGTCTCATCATTGGAAATGGATTCAATGCGAGTTGTTTTGGGTTCTTTCAGGATTTTACATGTCACATTAGTGTGAATTTTTGTCGTTGAGTACTTTCTGGTTTTTCTGATGAGTACGAACTCATTAGAAAAAAAACAGAACTTACTCAAAAATCGAGCTTCTGATGTAAAAAAGAAAGATTGGTATACATAAAGAAGAATATATATATGCAAAAGCGTATATTCTCAAATCTATCTTTCTAATATATATATATATATATATATATATATATATATATATATATATATATATATATATATATATATATATATTATATATATATAATATATATAATATATATATATAATATATATAATATATATATATATATAATATATATAATATATATATATATATATATATATATATATAAATATATATATAAAGGTATTTAGAGAGTCGTCAATAGACAGTCTGTTTAATGTGACTAAACTAGCATCTGTCTCAATCTAAGTTTGAAAATGCCGAGACGACAGCGACGTTTCTAACCATTGCAGTATTTTAGCTTCTGCTAATAATAGGTAGATGAAATTACAATGATCACCATTGCCCAAACGCCTTAAGCTCCATTTGTTTACAGAAAGAGCATTGTATAATACTCTCGTGATTATTTATTATTTCACTCACCAATATATTCAACTCAAGGTAAGGGACATTTTATAGTCATCCACCGACAAAGTGTTTCGATATATATATATATATATATATATATATATATATATATATATATATATATATATATATATATATATAAGTGAACATGCTTGTGTGAGTGAGTGAGTATGTGTCTGTGTACATTTCCCTACTAAATAACTGTCAATTGTCAGTCTACAAACTCGAGATTTGACATAAGGGGTATTGAGATTTGGAAAAACCTTTTTAATCGGTTTTCGGCCAGAAATTTGTCTGTTAAAAGGTCAAAGTTTAACGATTTGATCTTTAAGAACTCTACCAAGTTCCTCCACCAATTTTGGATCTAAACACTTGAAATTTTAGATATAGGTTACTTGGACATGATTCTAACTTTATAATGTAATTTGAGCCCAAAACAATAAAGGTTAAGGGGTCATAATTGGGGACTAATTTAACAAAATTGACCTCTGCGGTCTCTACCAAATTACTCAGCCAATTTTGGGTCTAAACATTTGAAATTTTACATAAACCGTATTAAGACATACAGCAAGATTTTTAATCAGGTTTTGTGCGAAAATTTGGCTGGAAGAGGTCAAAGTTTACAGATTTTACCTTTGAACACTCCGCCAAACTCCCCACCAACTTTGGATCTAAACACTTGAAATTTAAGATGTAGGTTACTTGGACATGGGTCAAACATTTTAATTTAATTTGATCCTAAAAGAATAAATGTTATAGGATCAAAATTGGAGTTCAAGTTTTTTAAAATTCGATCTTTGCGGTCTCTACCAACATTTTTCTATAGTAGTTAAGAAAGCCTATTATATAGAAAGGCATTACCATACATATTTACACTTTTTAATATATAGATATGCACATAAAGTTATGAACAGTACATAGGGCCTGAGCAAAGTCGGGCTGTACTACTATATTAAAAGGAAGACATCAAGAGTTCAATTGTTACAATTATAAGCATTTTTTTTAAGAATCGTTATCAGTTTTTATTCATTTTGTTTAGAAAAGAAAATTTATAAACGAAGTTTCTTTATTGATTTTTGTCATTAGGTCAGACATGCAACCTAATATTAACGCATATTTTTTCTTTCATATTTGTATGTATGAAACATATATATATATGTAAATACAGTCATATCTTGCTACGATGTACAGACTGTTTCAATCATCAGATATCATCAGGCAAGTAAAATTAAGGTACAAAAATAAAAAAGGTTTCAGGCCTTTTCAAATTTTGAGGAGAGAAATATATATATATATATATATATATATATATATATATATATATATATATAAGAAACTCAATGTAAACTATGTAAATTAGAATTTACAACAATTTATTATTCGACAAGGGATACAAGTTTAAAATTTTAAATTTTCCTTAATCCATTGGGGGTTGAAAGGAAAATATCTAGAAATAAATATTCAGCCAACCTATAATTTGCTGGTTAATACATACATTGAAAACTACAAATGATGAGGAATTTGTACAAATATGACAAATATTAAGTATTACTAATATTTAATATAATCGCTTTAAGTTTACAAAATTATTCAATTTACAAACGTAATTTTTTTTAAATTTATATATATATATATATATATATATATATATATATATATATATATATATATATATATGCTGGTACGATTAATCGGAATCGAGAATCGGAAAAATCAAAAGATTTGGGAGTATCGGAATCGCTATCGGGATCAGTATCGGATTCGGAAAAATTGATACCTATTTTCCGATGCCAAAACGATTCTTTTAATTGTTTCTTTTTTTATGTGATTTTCTTTAAATCAAATCTTCCATTGCGGGTAATAATGATAAAATAATAAATATTTATTGATTTTAAATTAGCAGTAAAGCTAAAATCGATAGATCATCCTCCACAAGTGTATTTTGAATTTTAGGAAAATATCTGCGTATTCATCATGTGTTTTTATGAAAATCGGGGTGGAAATAACAATCTTATAGTTAAATAATTAGAGTACATCGTAGCAAGAATCGGAATCGAAATCGGTAATTGTATAAGAATTGGGAAAAATATTGGAATCGTACCATCACTAATATATATATATATATCTTTCTTCCTTTTTCTTCAACAGAATCATCTATATATATATATATATATATATATATATATAACTGTGTATATGTATATATGTGTATGTATTAATATATGTATATGTATATATATATGTGTGTATATGTACATATATGTGTACATATATGCAAGTATTTATGTATTTGTTTATATATATATAAGTTGTATATATATACACATATATATACATACACACACGCACACACACACACACACATATATATATATATATATATATATACATAAATACATGCACCGATATACATATATATAATTATATATTTATATATATGTGTGTGTGTGTGTGTGTGTGTGTGTGTGTGTGTGTGTGTGTGTGTGTGTGTGTGTGTGTGTGTGTGTGTGTGTGTGTGTGTGTGTGTGTGTCCTTTGATTCATCTATTAATATTTCCACAGGTATTTTTGAATCTATGTTTTGTTTTCTTTTCTATCTATTGTTTGTGCAACTTTTCTCTTCATTTCCACTGCAAATGAGCAAGGGGTGGGTGAGCGATTGCAAGACGAGGAGCGTGGAGGTGACGGTGCAGGCAGTGAATTGGATGTGTTACCATAATGGCTGTTATTAATTTAGTAAATGCACCGAGATTCTTACCTGCCACAGACACACGCATCTAAATGGACGGCTCGAGGGTCCAAGTCAGGAGAGAAAGAACAAATCAAAATGGAAGCGAAATGTTTCAGGAAATCTTGAAAACGCAATAAAAAAAATAAAACTTATTTGTAGACTTTTATTCTTCAGGGCAATAAGTAGATGAAAGCTGAACGTGATGCATATATACATTATATATATATATATATATATATATATATATATATATATATATATATATATATATATATATATATACTTCATTTACGCACATAAAATTAATATACGAAAGTATAAATTTATGCATAAACTGAAAATATTTACTTCAACAGTGCTCAATACGTAGGTAGAGCTAGTAAGTAAGTTATAAAATATATATGGCGATTAAGCTACACTGAATATTCCGTGTTTCATCTACTCTAGGATTCTTTAGGACCCTGAAGAATTCTAGAGGGATGAAACGCGGAATACTCAGTATAGATTAAACACCATATATATTTTATCCTGAAGAATCCTAGAGTAGATGAAACGCGGAATAATCAGTGTAGTTTAATCGCCATATATATTTTATCCTGAAGAATTCAAGAGTGGATGAAACGTGGAATATTCAGTGTAGCTTAATCACCATATATATTTTATCCTGAAGAATCCTAGAATGGATTAAACGCGGAATAATCAGTGCTTAATCGCCATATATATATTTTATAACTTACTATATATATATATATATATATATATATATATATATATATATATATATATATATATATATATATAAGTAGAATGTAGTTTGCTTCGAACAGGAGACAATTTTATATTTAAGAATGTTGAGCTACTAACATGCTTTAATTTTTAAAAACTATTTATTATTTAATAGTTTTCATACTTTTAATTTAAAAAGCTTGCGTTTAAGTGTTTATAGCACTTGTTTCGAGTATATTTGACTCTCTTCAGATGTTTATTTGAGTTTAATAAGTAAGGTTGTAAATATTTAGTGAGATTCAAAAGTTTGCAATAGGTAGGGCGATTAGTGACTCTAAGAGAAATACAGTAAGATATCTTTTGGAATCTCTTTAAAAAATATCTAGGGTTAGAGAAGGGATGAAAAGTCCGTGTTGAAGAATCCTGTATCGAAGTGTGGGACTTAAATCCAATCTATGGAGTTAATAGTTTTTGTAGAGAGGCTTATGAGGTTTTTAAATTGTTTTTTTAAAGAAATATAGAATTCAAATGGAAAAGAGATAAAAAGTAAGGAAGTAGATATGAAGTGGGACAACATTGGTGAAACGCCCTTATAGAATGCAAATAAAAAATTTAAAAAAAAGAAGACGAAGGAGTGGAATTTAAAAGCAAAAAGATTAAAAGGTAAAAGATTAATAAGGTCAAAGTTAAAGGAAGGGAAGTTTTACAACCACTCTAAATAATGTATGTATTTAAAGGGAATTAATCTGGGCAGAAGAGGTTGCATTAAAGAGGGAAAGGAGGTAAGTATAAGCGGGAGGGCAGAAGAGAAGCCTAAAATAGGAGGTGTCAAATTACTTGGTGTAAGAAAAAGATAATTTGAAAAAAAGGAGGAAAACGGTAACAGTTAAATAAATAAATAATGCATAAGTTCAGAAAGATATCTAATTAAAAAATATTTTAGATAAAGATAATATTGAAGAATAAGCCATGTATAAAAAAAGTGTTAAAAGTAATAAAAAATATATTGAGAAAGTCAAAACTGAAAAATGTATGACATTCAAACTTATGTGTATTTAGTTTGAGAATAAAGTAGGGTAAATATGATGTTCTCGAATGGGTTGTAGAGGAGAGGGGTTTTCGCAAATGTTAAAATGAGCGATGGATTAAAGCCGAAATAAATTTAAGTGAGGATAGAGAAGGATAGATGGTAATCCATATTAAAATAAGATCCAGGTAAAGAAAGGCTGTTATAAATATTTTGGTTAGGAATATTTGGGGCATGGATCGTGGTTGTAGGAAAAGTCAGCAATATATCCAGAGAATTTATGGGGTGGTTAACATAATTATTGTTACGAATTGGGGGAAAACAAATTAGGGAGGGAGATAAAAATTAGTTTTGAGAGTTTCCTTGAGGAGTTAGATTAAGATTAAGATTATTAGAAACAATAGGAAGAGTGCTTGTATGTGATTCAGTTACCGTACAAGCATAGATTTCATCTTTGTGTATCCAACTGTTATCTAAAGGGCAGTTTAATATGTTTTGGCAGTTACAATTAGTGGTGGGTGTACAGGGGGTATGGCTAGATTGAGCAATCCTAATTTTCTTATTATTAAATGCTATTATTGATTGGGATATATTAGGCATAGTTGAATATGAGATTTTAATTGAATTTTTATTTAAAATAATGCTATATATATATGTGGGTGTTTAACTGATGTTTCTACAATACTAAAGAATTCCTTAAGACGTTACTGCTAAAGGGGGAGGGTTAAACCAAACATTTTTCTTTTTAATTAGATGGTTTTGGGGAACAGAATAGTGAGGATCATTTGGCTGAGTAGACCTAATAGTTATTGGCGGTTGTTTAAATTACATAGTAACAGACAGACACCTCCGTTCAACTAGACTGAATGAACTACAAATAACACTGCAGAAAAGAGGATATCCACTACCACTAATACAGAAAGGTATTGAACTGGCTGAAAAATTCCAATATACCAACTAAGAACCCCAAAAGAACACAACAAAGAACAAATTTTAGCATACGTCTCTACACACAACACAAATAACCCAGAACTATTCACACATATAACAAAAAACCTTATCCTCCTCAATCAGGACGACAAACTAAACAACATACTTAAAACAACAAAAATAATAAAAAGCAAACGCCAACCCAAAAACTTAAAACACATCCTAACTTCCTCAAAACTCGTCCCACAAACTACAAAAGGAGTTACAAAATGCACCAAACCACGATGTGGAGTATGTGACATAATAATAGAAGGAAACACATACACATTCAAAAACCCAACACAAACATTCAAAATAAAAAAGGATCTAAATTGCACCTCCAGAAATGTAGTATATGCACTAAGATGCACAACATGCAACAAATCCTATATAGGCGCCACCAAAAATTTCAGCAATAGAGTGGCCTTACATAAGAGCAACATCAAAATTGCAGATAACAGACACCTCTATGTTTCAAAACACGTACACACATGCAGTGGAAACAGCTTCAAAATAATGCCAATCTTCCAAACAGACAATTATTTTTATTTACTTACACAGGAAAAAAAACTTCATCACCAGATTCACTCCTGAACTGAACAGAGCCTAATATCATCACACAAAAACATGAAATACAAGGTACACTCGCATGCACATCCATACACATACATATATACACACCCAAACATAAATCAGAACCGACACATTAAAACACACACACGTGCACGCATACAACCACACACAGACATAACACCCCTATCTCTAATGCAACACACTAAACAATACCAACCCTACTTAACCTCGAAACCAACAGCACGAGGAAACACCTAGAACCATAGTATAATATCTGTTCCAACACCTCGCTCCCTCCTCAGTCAGTGGAGGAGAACCCCCTCATGACTGAAACTACTATCATCCCTTCTATCATCCCGCTCCCATACCTATACCCCCTCCAATTGCCCCCCTCCCTCTGGAGAACAAAATCTCCCCCACACTAGGAACCGGTCCTGGGTCTGGCTATACCCACATGGGGAGACAAATAAATAGAAACATTAAAAAATCCCCTATACATATTTTAAATACACCCCTCTTTCTAAACAAACATAATATAATACTCGAAAAGACTAAAACAAAAAATCACAATACTAAAATCCAAGAATCCAAAAAATAAATATCAAAATAGAATGAAAGCACCCCTACCCTTATTTCAGAAGAGCTGGCCCCCCCCCTCCTCACACATACACATTAGTAACGACCTCGGATCACAGTAACCTTCCTAAGGAAGAAAATAACCTCATAATACTATAAAACAGTATACACATTCTCAAACCAATAAAAGCAAACATACACGCACACACACGCACAAACACACACACACACACACACACACACACACACACACACACACACACACACACACACACACACACACCCTACCCCACCCTAAAGGAAAAGAAAAAAACACTAGCAGAAAGAGAGAGTGACTACAACCAGGTCAGCGGCCTGGACAAACCCAATACAAGAGTAATAAAAATTGAACATGCCAATGAATAATAAACACTTACAAGCCTCCACTGCTTGGAAACACTTCAAATGAACTACGAAAATTGCCATTTTTACATCTCCAACACATCTGAAAATAATTTCTGACGAGGACGCTTCACAGAACGTCTGAAACGCGCGTAAAAACGATTTCAATGACTTAAAAACATTATTACAATGATCCAAACATAATTCTTAATGAAAAACCAAGGCACGGAATAATAAAATAATGTTAAAAAATACACATTGTTGGTGACTACTCCCTTATTTAAATATATATATATATATATATATATATATATATACGAGAAGGTCTATCATATGTGTGTGTGTGTGTGTGTGTTTATGTATGTATGTATGTATGTATGTATGTATGTATATTAGGCATCTCCAAACCGTTGTGTAGAACGCCATCATTGTAATTAGCGACGTCATCATTTCGTGTGTTTACTATAGTCTGGGTCAATTTCTATGGAAGATCATTTATGCAGAAATTTATGAATAAAGAAAATGTACAATGAAAATTGGATAAAAAAACAATATAAGACTTTGTAAAACAAATATATTTTTAATAACGAACTACACAGATGATAAAATTAATTTTACCTCTTCTGTTCATACATATATCTAATGATGCTACTGCTTACAAGCGTCCATACTTTTTTTGTATAAAAAGCGCAAAATTTGATTATCATCATTATGTCATTTTAAATAATCAAATCCAAGGGAATTTTTTTAATCGATTTTGCTTTTGCAATTTTTATTATCTCCAGAGTCATATATTCTATTATATGAATATATTTTTTATTATTGGAAACCTGTTATATAAAATAATATGTTTCAACTTCATATCGCGTAATATTTTAGATTAATATCATTTAAAGCTTTTTTTTATTTTTTATTTTTTTATTTATTTTTTTTATTACATTTTCACCCTAAACAAGGCACATTGCCACTTTGGTGTAGGGGGCTACTATCAGGGGAAACATCTACTGGGGTACTATGTAGGGATTAGGGCAGCGAGATGTTGGTTCACGTTGCACTTGAACTTATGCATGTTAGTACAGTTGGGGAAGCAGTGACCTGGAATGGAATTCCAAAGTCTAGCAGTTCTGGGGAAGAAACTACTGGAGTAGAAAGATCTTTTACATCTAGGGATCTCTACAGTGTGGGGGTGGGATTTTGCAGCTTGTCGGGTCTGTCGAGGGTGTTCACGTCGTGGGGGCACAAGTGCTTGCAGTTCTTCAGAGCATTCACCATTATAATACTTGTAGAACAAGCAGAGGGATGCAACGTTTCGACGATGGGACAGAGGCTGAAGTTTAGATGCCAGTTTAGGGCCTATCAGATTTGCGACTCTCTTTTGAACCCTGTCAAGGAGCGAGAGACTAGTAGCCGATGCACTGGCCCAAATATGACAGCAATACTCCATACATGGGCGAATAGTGGCCTTATAGAGGTACAGGATACTTTGGGGTGTTAGAAGTTTTCTAGCACGGTAGAGAGAGCCCACCTTCCTTGCAGCGGCCCTGGCAATGCCCTCAATGTAATTGTTCCAACTCATGCTTCCTGTGAACGTTAGGCCAAGGAGCTTGAGAGACGTACTCTCAGATAAAGAGTCGTTGGCCATTGCTATAGGTGGTAGAGAAGGTTTCTTGTAATTATTGAATGAAACCAGTTTTGTCTTGGTGGCATTGAACGTTACCATCCATTTTTGTCCCCATTCCACTATTGATTGGAGGTCATTTTTTAAAAATAATTAGTTTTTAGTATTGTGTTTTTTTTTTCTTGTAATTCAAACAATTATATTACCGAGAACAAATATCAAGAAAATGTGTTTATTGTTTATTTAACATAATAATATTGATTTTATGTCCAATTTTATTTACAACTTAAAGGTAAGTGAAAAAAAAATGGCGGGGTTTTATATATATATAAATAACTATTTTTTAATTATGTGATCTTTGTAGCTTTAAAATATGTTTAAATGTTTATCGACCTACACTTATTTTGTTTAATTTTCGTAACATTCACTATGGAGGAGGGGGTAGAACACCTAAAAAAATATTTTCTCTAATATATTTTACGATTTTTATTATGTAAGTTTATTTAATAATGAATAACTATCGAAAATTTCAGGAAGATAGGACAATTATTTGATTTTTGCTAGATTTTTTTAAACATGAGTGTGGTTACGGCTTAAAAACGTCACTACATAGGAACGTTGTTTATAATGTAATGTAAGCACGATTTTTGTGTTGCATGTGCATTATTTTGTATGCTATAAAACATGTTTAAAAACTATTAGCAGTTTATTTGAAGCTTCTTCATTTGAATGGTAAAAAAAGTTAGGATGATATTATTAAATTAAATTACAGTTACATTGTGTTACGTACAGAGCAGGGATTAAAACTGTGATGCGCGTTGGAGGTACCTAATGTGTATATATATATATATATATATATATATATATATATATATATATATATATATATATATATAACTACTTCATTTACTCACATTCATTTAATCTATTAAACTGTAGACGAGAAATAGCAAACAATTGTGTTTACAAAATAAAACTTACTCTAGGATAGCGATACAAAATAGCTTTAAAACTAACAAAAACAATAGAAAACAAATAAATAAATTAAATAAACATGAATATACATAAACGACCACACACACACACACACACACACACACACATATATATATATATGTATGTGTGCATGTATGTGTGTACACATATGTATATTTATAAATAAAAAAAAAGAGCAGAAATGAGGAAAATCGTCTGCCTTAAACCACTAACCTAGTTCTAAAACAGATCCTTTGTTCGATAAAATGCATACCCATTGGCTGATAGGAAGGGGCGCGGTGGATACTAGAAAGCTGATTGGCTAACTAAAATCATCAACATATATAAAAACGAGAAACAACCACAGAATTCGCGCATAAGCCTGACGAATCCTACAGTGGATGAAACGCCGAATATTCAGTGTAGCTTAATCGCCATATATATTTTATAAATTACTATATATATATATATTTCAATTCTTTACATCATTTTTCAAGGGCAAATCCAACTCGAGGATAAGGAGTAAATGAAATAGTGTTGAAAGTTAAAGTTAAGTTTGGTTTTTCTGCTTTATTTTACAGCCTATCAATCCTTTTCCTGTTATTTAATACCGAATCCATTAATTTCGGAAAAAGTTTTTGTTTCAAGTTCTTTATCTATTGAAATATTTATTTATGGCGTTTGGTTCGATTGTTTTTTTAGAGGAAACTTGTTACTTTAGTTTTAAACTTTTGCAGAACATAAGAAAAAAAGAAGCAATTACATCTCTGTGTGGTGCACTTTTGGTCAGGAAATCAGTATCTTCAGACAGCTGTTAGCAGATAGGATTGAGGATGATTAATGGAATGGACTTAAATTTAGTTACTTGTGTGGATGCTACATGACAGGAATCTGTTTACAGTGGATTTAAAGACAACTATACTGTAGTTTGCAGGGAAGTAGTTCCATCGTAAGGTTTTTCAGAGGCGAGAGACCTTTGCAAAGAAGTTCTTATTGTAAAAATTCTGCCTGACATTAAGCAAATGGAGAAAGAAAGAAATGTATTTTTAATTGTGGTAGCAAATTTAGTTGGTTTTGCAAATATGGATCAGAGATTCGAGCTCAGTCGAACAACTTCCATTTAAGCAACGATAAAACAGTGATAGATTAGCAACAGTATTTTGCAAGAACGGGTCTGTAGGGAACAAAAGAGATCAGCCCCCACTAGATTTCAAACTCGATTTTGAACTCTGTTCAAACAGTGCTCATCATGGCATTTTTCATAGATGTGGCAACAGTACTCCATCTTAGGATGTATTTTGCTTATATAGCCATAAGATCCCACAAGGAATCATGTGCTTTCTGGAAATATAGAATTGAAATGTCACTTACCAACAGAAACTGCTTAATAGACTAGTGGTTAGAATGGTTGATTATCAACTAAATGGTCATAGGTTCAATCCCAGCTCGAGGAGAGGGCAATTTCAACCACAATAATACATCAAAACAGTTTTTCTGTGGATGACTAACTATACATGATGTGTGTATGTATATGAGTGTGAATGAAAAAATAAAGAAAAAAATATCTGGTTCTATGTAAAGCTTTGATAGCTGACCATATGTGGCACTGATTATTAGGTTTTGATTAGTGTCTGGCAGAAGAAGAAGAAAATAATTTTCCTTTTGTCTAAAAGCAAAGTACAATTATTTTTCGTGCCAGGGTTAGGGTTAGGGCGAGGGTTAGTCAAATCAAAGTCTGGCTTTAATTTTCTGAAGCAAAAAAAAAAAAAAAGAAATAATGGAACAATTATTCATATCTTTTGATCATTGATATACAAATGGAATTCTTTCTAATCATTCTTTTAAAATGGTGTTCAATCAAAGAATTAAGGAATCCTTGATTACTTCTCACAGTATTTTCGACAAAATTGTCTATGAGAGTAACAGTCTTCTGTTGTGATACGATGTGCTCCTTTGCAGGAGGCAGAAAAGCTAATAAGGTTATTAGTTATGAGCTTAGAAAGTTAATGTTCAATAAATAATTGGAAATTTTGAACAAAGAAAATATGTTTGTCTTATTGTTCTCATTTTGAGTGTTATTTCTACAAGGTTTAGATCGCTGTAACCGCCGACCTTCTTCAGGTGTATCTTGTCGACCTTGGGAATCTTTTTTTCATGCTCAGGAATCTTTTGGATGAACTTTAGAATCTGCACGGAATTTCAAACAGGACCGTTTATTTCATCCATGGGAGGAGCATGCTCTCATTCCGTCAGCCGTGATTGGGTAGAAGTCCTAAGTAATTCACAATTACATTTTGAGTGTTGCTTGCACTGAAGATCGGACCTTCAACCTCCGAAAGAGTGTAATCTTACTATTGAATTTTAACAAGTAATTTATCCGCTAAGCCACGGGTCTCTATATTTTATATTCTAAATTACTTTTATATTATTTCTTGTTAAGTTATTTTCTTTTCTAAACAATTTATCGTGTTTAATTTATTTTTTCTTTACTTTGACCAATCGTCTTTTTTGAAAAATCAAGAAATATAGTATTCGGCAGAAAATCATTTTATTTACAGATCTTTTATACTCCTTCAGGTTATCATATCTGGACAAACACACATTTTTCTCTCTTGCTTGTTTATCCTACCTCTTTCTCTCTCTCTCTCTCTCTCTCTCTCTGATCAAATCAAAACGGAAAGATAACCACATCCACTAAGATATCTACAAATGTTTGCAATAAATATTAAACTGCATCATTTTAGTTTTTATTGGCTTCAACCTGAATCTAAATATCATTGAAGATTGAGTTATAATGATGCAATTTAATAGTACATCCAAAACCTGTGAATCTATTGACGTTGGCCTTGTTTCTAAAGCAATAGCTCTTGAAATATCTAAGGCATAAGGTTGGCCGTTAAGGTCTACTTCACAAGATTTCCAGCTACGGAATAGCTGGATCATCAGATCCATTGCTGAAATTGTTGGAAAAATGGTTAGGTCATCCTACAACTACAGAAAATACCACACTTCCAACACAATCCTCTACCTAAACAAGAGCCAAGTACGTCCCAAGATGTAGTATTTGACAGGGTACAAAACCATCTTTGAAATCTATCGAGTCTATCTCTTCTCTATCTTTATTTTTACGGTGAGCGCTCGACAGAACTACAATCTATGGTCGCATCCTCATAAAAGATTCACAACAAATTTTCGTCTATTTACAACAACTGTCAACAATTTTTCTCACTCTATATGTGCCTAAAACTAGACAGGAATTCCATGAGTTTATTTCCTAGACTGTCCGGTTGTAGAACACAATACTGTAGGGCTGTTTCACAACTGACTATAAAATGGTCGTTTTCAAGTCTAATATAAATAAGTTCTTCTTATATAATTGTTCAAGTATAATTGTTCTTACAATGCTTACAAACAACCGTTCATTAAGGCGATTTACAAGATTGGATTACTCGATTACAGTAGCCAAGATCATTTAGCTACTGCAAACGAATATATATCATATATCACACAAGAAAAAGTTAACTGAAATTAAAATTCCCAAAACAAAAGATTCTGTTCTTAAAAAGGAAGAAGGACAAAAATTCCAAATCAGTCTTTCACCACGAGATTTTTGAAGAAATTTAAATTTTATGACCATGTAAAACAGTTGAATTTTATTCATTTGATTTAAATTTTCTCCAGGAACACTTAAATAAATTGAACAATATTATTTTTTCCCTCTGCATAGACGTCAATTCTTAAAGTTATCTTCCAGTTAAAAACTAGTGCCACCACATCACGCTTCTGACAAAAATCCACCAAACATTCATGTTATTAGTTTTTTTCATTTCTCTTTGCAAAACAAAATCATGCTCTGCAAATCGCAAAACAAAAACACTTTTTCTCTATAAAACAAACAGACCAACTAATATTTCTTAATGTGTTTGTGAGGCTTGAATGAAAGAATGGCTTTTTAGAATGGCCATCAAATTTGCATATGTGCGTTTGCACATATAATGCAAATTAGATGGTAAAATAAAGCTCTTTATTTTTGTCAAGATCACACCACTAATAGCAAGAACACTAGGAACAATACCGAAAAACTTTGAAAAAGTATGGGATAGATTATTGCCACCTAAATTCGAGTGAAGACCAATAGTCGCTGCCAACGAGAAATCAATGGTAAGCGACTGTTGCGATAACATAAATTCTTTAGCAAAGGTTATCGAAAGAGGTGGAGAGTACGTTAAATCTAGGGAGACATATCACTCACACTCCAGAGAACACGACAAGTTGTTCTCAAAGATAAATCTTTGATGCCGGCCTGTGTGTCTACTCCTAGTGAGTAAATAATAATAATAATAATAATAATAATAATAATAATAATAATAATAATAATAATAATGGGAGATATTTGAATCAGAGGAATGGCTGAGAAAATGCAACAGTTAACAATAATGAAAACGGCTGAAATATTAAGAAAATCCCTTGAACGCGGAGACAACACTTCAGTAAAAATGTTACTAGTTATTTAGATATTATTAATTTTACTAAATTAGTTTAATTAATATCCTTCATCTTTATGACCTTCCAGAATATATCCATATTCGACCAGCTCCATAAAACTGTTTACAAATATTATTTCATTTCCGAGTAAAACATAAAGAACAGCCCGGGAGAAACAAAGCTCAACATGAATCAGTAATTTTATTTTAAACAATTTAAAGAACAGTCTCTTAATATGAGGCGATGTAAAAAAAAAAAGCTTGGTTTTCTGCGAATGGAAGCCGTAATTGAGAATGACATGCGATTTTAATGGATGCTTCATTTGCAATCGGATAGAAACTGCGAAACGAGGAATAATTCTGTTGAAAAGATGAAGTTTTTAACCTTTAATAGTTATCCGGTTTCATGGAGATGAAAAGATTTTCCCAGTTAAACGATAAAAGGATTTGGATTCAGCATGTCATTGAAGATAGCTTTTTTAGAACCTGCCGTCAACTTGAAATATTTTTATGCACATTGGCTTCAGAATGAACACATTACTCATTTATTTACAGTGAACTGCATTAGTCGGCTAATGGATACTATGGAAGACTATGTGAATCGACTATACTGTGTGCAAAATCTTTCGAATTTATTATGTCTAATTATAAACGGATACCGGCTTATCTGGTATAATGATTAAAGATTTTGCTGATGGACCAGAACATCAAATTTCCATCTTTTGTCGAGCGATATCAAACTAAAAAACTTACACCTAATGTGACTTTAATTAACACAGCATTATAATGTGAGTGTTGTATGTAACGAGTTTATATAAAACATGTATGTATAAACGAGGGGATCAGACCGTGTACATGTTATATACTCGTCTATGTAATGTTCATTGTGCGCGTGTGTGTAGATTATTCCAGACGCGCTTCTGAAAATGTAAGTCATTTTCTACTCAGACAACTCAGACAACTAAATTGTTTTCCCACGTTTACGTTTATTTCTGTTGTGATTTGTTTTGTTCTGGGTTGTATGCCATTCCCTATTTAGGGATTACATATTACTGTCTTGTCAGCTAAATCCTTTCATAGTGGAACGATTCCCACCCAGCTGAGAACTTATCTGTTCCGTCTACTCGTTTCAACGCTGAAGACACCTCTCCTAACTTCTTACTCTGCCTGTATATAGTCAAACTGACCCTTTGAGCTTACGTCATTCAACTACACTAAGATCTAACAGGTGACTTATCAGTCACGTTTTCTCTGGTCCAATTTTATTGTATTTGATATCTAGGTTTGAAAACTAATTTTGTTTTTCTCCACCACATTCTTCACGTTTTTTTTTTTAATTATTTATCTATTATTTTTATTTAGCAAAGTACAGCAATAGCTAATAGTAATTGGTAAATCTGAAGTAAAAATTGACTTGTGAGCTTAGATTACACACACAAACACACACACACAAACACACGTGTATGTGTGTGTGTGTGTGTGCGTGTGCGTGCGTGTAAAATTGAGTTTTTTCTCGTTCTGACATAAGTATAAACCCTACTTTTTTGATTTATAAATTATTAAAACGAACTCAATCATGGATATGCGAGTGACTAGATGAAGATTAACTTATTTGCAAATTTCTTTGAAAATCAAGTGGTAATTAATTATGTATTTAATGGCTCCTTATTAGATGATTGGTTTCATATCACTATTATACTGAATTATATTTATGCATAGTTTCTACATTCTGCATAATTGTGTAGAATTTAAGATGAAAACATTCTAGCATACGGAAATTTACACACACATACACACACACACACACACACATATATATATATATATATATATGTATATCTATTAATATATGTCGATTTTAAGGGTGTGTGTGCAAAAAGTCTCTAACAAACTCCTCTCTGAAAACTTGTTCTACAGAGTTAAAATTTGATATATAGGCCATTTGGACCTGTACCACATTTTCGATTTGATTTTAGCTAGTAAAATAAAAAAAAAAGACATTGACCTTGACCTGGCACAAGTCGACAAAACAGGTTTTCTTTTTTATGCCTGCGCTAATTAAATGTTATAAGTTAAAGAACGTTTTGCATAGTTTTTGTATACGTGCGGATTTAGATCATGCACTAACGCATAAGGCCGAAGAGCTATATGTGTTGATTTCGATTCTAGCTGGTGGCACACAAGTGATTTTTGTACTTTTGAAATCACTAATATATACAGGGTGGAACGGTAAACGTGTTGCCCTAAAGTAAACAACACTACAGCTTTATTTTAAAACTTTTACTGAAAAAAAAATCAATTCAGGTAACTTGATTATGTAGTAGAGCTGACATCTATTCGATGTAGCCGCCGTCAGCCTCAATCATCACCTCGATATGGGTCCAGAACTAGGAGCGTGCTTTTTCCACAAGTGCTGGCGGGAGCTCGGTGAATACTCGGTGGATGACTGGCTTTGGTGTTGTGGGAGGTCATGCTTGTGATGTTTTCGACATATGACCAAACGAAGTAGACCAGCGGATTCAGGTCGGGGGAGGAGTGGGGTAGTGATAGAATGTTACAAAGTCACGGCACTCCTTCTGAAGTCGAGCCTGACTCTTTTTAGACTTGTGGGCCAGTGCCGAGTCCTGCTGCCAAACCTAGGTCTGCCAGCGGTCACGTGATTGCACCAGGGGATCACCACACTTTTTAATACATCCAGGTATATTTTGGTGTTGACTTGCAAGCCGACTTTGAAGATGTGAGGTGGCATGATGTGGTCCTCACTTGAAACCACACCAAAAATTATGATCTGTGGCTAGAAACTTTGTTTTCAACACCCTGAGCACGTCCTTGTTATTCGTGGCAATCCAGCGATGTATTTTGAGGGTGCTGGCAATGGTCATGTTGTCATAACTTGGATTGGCAGAGAGCATGAGTTGTACAGTGGCGCATCTTTGATCTCACTTGTTGAACATTGTATAACTTCCAAACATGATTATAGCCCTTGGAATTTGTACACAACTGGCCAACTAGTAGTAGATGGGCTGCAATAATAAAAGAAAACCGGTTTTCATCAAACGGAAATGGAATAATATATTTTTTCTAGGGCGACAATTTTAGCGTTCCATCTTGTATTAGATACAATATAATAATTGACCGAAAATTAGCTTGGTGGTAATAAATACAAAATCTGCATGAATTAAATTACAATATTTAAGTATATCTTACGACCAAGCAATGCTGGATGTTCTGCTAATGTATATATATATATATATATATATATATATGATGGCAGCAAATTCGTTTTCGAACATTACTTGATATAGCGCAAAAGAAAAAAAAGATATACAGAAACACAAAAACAAATCAGTGATGGCCACACGAAGGTGGCTTTTAAGCCCTCCCAAATTCTGGCATTCTTTGGCGCACATTGTGCAGACATGTGCGCCACTAGCAGCACGTTCTTGATGGTCACTTCTATGTGTAATCAAATGCCGCTTCAAGCCATCTGCTGTTTTGTACATCTGCCTGCAGTTGACACGGGTTAGATCTGACAGCACAAGACTGCTTTGTGGTCCGCTGATAAGTAGTCTAGTGGCTTATCAGCCTTGCTCTGCTCAAACATAATCTTGCGCACACCTCACACTCCAGACCAATTTGGCGCCCTAGTCCATCCACTGTTCCTTTCACCCTCCCTTTCCAGATATCATGTTTCAGTCGCTCATACTGGGTTCAATCAACTTCAAACTTGCCCACATATCTCTGCAAGGTCCTTCTCCACTCTCCATGATCCAAAGCAAGACTTTCCCAGGTTCTTTCATCTATCTCACATTTTAAGGTGGACCTCAAAAAATCTTTGAATCTCATTTTAGGCTTTTGAGCTCGCTATAAAGTTGTTTGAGAAGTCGACTGCCTAACATCCTCACCACATGTGCACGCAATCCCAGTCTATGTTTGATAATGTGAGCTTCAATGCTTAAACATTGGGTCTGTTTAAGAACCTCCACATCACTGACATACATTTGCCAACCCACACCTAAGATTCGCCGTAAGCACATCTGGTGAAACCGCTCGAGACATCTCAAATGCTTCCTGTATGTTGTCAAAGTTTCACAGGCATAGAGAAGAGCAGAGAGAATGCATGCGGCATAAATCTTAATCTTTGTTGTCAGCAAGATCTCATGACAGATCCACAGACGCTTGTCCAACTTTCCAAAGGCATCACTTGCCCTGCTGATCTGTAACGATACCTCATCATCCAGGCCACTGAACATACTTAGAGTGCTACCCAAGTATATACACTTAGTGAAAACCGCTATCCTTGACCCACAGATATAAACTGATGGCTCATAGTATGGCATGCCTAGAGCAGGCTGATATATTAAGACAGTTTTTTTTTCAGATTGATAGTCAGGCCCAATGCGCTGCAGGCAACCACAAAGGCGTTCACAAGATGCTGAATATCAGCCACCATATGAGCCACCAGATCACAGTCACGGATCATGTTGGTGAGTACCTTTGTACTTGCATTGAAGCGCCTAATGTTGAACAACACCCCAGTAGTTCGGTAATGAATATAGACACCATAGAGCAACCATCAAATGCCATCCGAAAGACCATGGTGAAATATAACACAAAGAGTGTGGGTGCTGGAATGTTTCCCTACTTAACACCATTTTCTACTGAGATTGCTTCTAGCTCCTGGAGAGAGGGAACCTCTGCCAAGATATCCTTGACTGGATTGCTAGGAATCGACCTAACAAACTCCTGATCAACGTAAGAATGGCCTGTTCAGGAGGTCATTGAAATGCCCCCTCCATCTATGAAGAATGTCGGTACGGTCTTGAAGAAGATCCCCACCATCCCTCGAGTGTAAAGGAGTGATAGGTGATCCGGATGGTCCATAAATCACACACATTAGGCTGTATAAGACCTTGGTGTTGTTCGAATCCGAGGCAAGTTGTATTTTCCTCAGTTTTCTGCCTTCACCATTCATCCTGCATGTTTCACAAACTCCTCTGCATCTCCTGCTTGATTGCCTTAAAATTGTCCCTCAATCGATCTTGCTCACCGTTTGTCAAACCACCCCCAAGATAAGCATGCAATGCTCTGGCCTTTGAATCAAGCAGAGCGTGAATTTCAGTATCATTCTCATTGAACCAATCCTGATGTTTACGCTCACAATAACCTAATACTCTCTCACATACATCACAGACAGACTCCTTAAAAGCAGGCCAAATGTTTTCACAGTCAATTTCTTCCATCTCCTTAACTAGTTTCTCCCTCACAATATTGTCCCTTAGACGGGCAACATTAAGTCGCTTTAGGATAGCTACACCAGGTCCGCTCATCTTGGGATTCACAACACACTTAATCTCTGAATGGACCAACCGATGGTCCATCCAGCACTGTGCACCACACATGACACGAACACTGCAGATACCCCTCACTCACGTTTTTTAAGACATAGTTTATCAAGTGCTATTGTTTAGAACCAGGATGCATCCTGATCGTCTTGTATTTGTCCTTCTGCTGAAACACGGTGTTACTAATTTTAAAACCCATCTCTGAACAAAACTGTAACAGCATCAGACCATTGCTATTACACTTGCCCACTCCGTGTTTACCCAGTATATCTCAGGTTTCAAAATCCCTTCCTACTCTAGCATTAAATTTTCCAAGAATGAAGATCTTGTCAGCACAGGGAATGTGTCAAACTACACTGCACAAAGCAAGGTAGAAAGCAACCTTTTCATCTTCTGTTACATCCATACTGGGTGCATAGACACTCAAAAAAGACCATTTACCAGAGGTAACCTCATAGTCATGATCCGGTCACTCACACCACAAGGAAATTCTTCCAGGCTAGAAAAAATTGATGCCTTTATAGCAAAAGCTATGCCTGATTCCCTCTTGCAACCATCTGCTCTACCACTCCAGAAAATGGTGTAGGCCTCAGCCAACTCAGAAAACTGTCCCTCATCAGCCAGCCTGGTCTCAGACAGAGCAACTATGTCCATGTCATAATGTTGAATTTCCTTAGATATAAGAGCAAATCTATGCTCTGGACGCGTTATTGCTGATGGCAAGGCAAGCAGCGTTCAAACAGCTGATGGTCATTGTCATATATTTCCTCGCAGTAACATGATGACGACCGTGTCCAGGCCGTGAAGCCCTGAAACACCTGCCGGGCTCTGGAAGTTCCAGTTCCCTTATTGCCATTTATGTTCATAACCATATTTGCCAACTTCATTTGATGTTTTGCCGTTTTAGGCTACAGCCAACCTTTTTGCTATCGAGATACACAAGATCGTAAAAAGTGTATCTAATTTATATCAAGCAATGCCTGTGCTTGAGGCTTTTTATAGTGAGGGAAAGACTTTGCACCGAGACAATCTCACTCTCTAAACAACTGCCACATTGATCCAAAAAGAAGAGCAAGTCAACATCATTGAGTGCAGCAGTCACCGCAGGTTTTACATTAGAGTTTTCCTTCTCCAAGAGAGGTTGCCTTCACCCCGGTTTATGGGAGCCCTCTCCACCCACCATGCCATTTGATCCATGACTGGGACTTAGGTTCTGAGTACCAGAGCATATTCCACATGCCGATAGGTCATATATGCCGGAGCTTACAGGGCCTAAGCTACTCTGGAGGTTTCTGTCAAGGTTACCTCACCCTTAGCCTTGGGTTAAAAGAACCTTGGCCCACAAGGCAGTGGAGGTTCAGTTATATCGCGCAGGAAACTCGCTGTTCATCAGAACCCAGTCTGTGTGGCAGTGGTAACGACGTGCACGTGGGGTTGATTTGTTTGGAAGAAGTACAGTATGACACTAAAACATCCGTGTGCTTTTAACAGATGTCCACAGCAGACCCTGACCACTATATATATATATATATATATATATATATATATATATATATATATATATATATATATATATTTATATATATATATATACTCTGCATTAGAATAGTAATAATTGTTAGATCGTTAAGCATTTGTTTTGTTTTTTAAGATACTTTCACTTCTGCATATTTTTCTAAGAGTGTATCTAGTCATCACTGTGCAAATTCGAGCCAGGAAATTAATGTGCACGCTTCTTCTTTTTTATTGTCCCAAATATGATGAAGCAATTTCCTATTTACTCGGTTTTAGACCAATCTTAATTTTGTGTCTTCATCTCTGAAGAGTTCCATCAAGCAGTTTGACAGCTCACATACACAGAAATATTATAGAAGTTATCGCAAAGTTTTAATGAGAAATGCTTTTTAGGGCATTTTTTAATGAGAAATGCTTTTTAGGGCATTTTACGAGATGCATTTATTTACTAAAAATTAACAAGCGATTCATATATATAAAATAATATTAACAAGTAATGGATAGATATAGAAATAATATTAACAAGTAGTGGCTATATATAATAATAAAAAGAAGAATATTAACAAATAATGAATAGATATAAAATTATTATTAACAAATAGTTAATGCATATAAAATCAATAATAACAAGTGATTAATAAATATAAATAATATTAACAAGTAAAGATTAGATATAAGAATAATATTAAGTTGTAATAATTTGATATAAGAATAATCTTAACAAGTAATGAATAGATATAAAATTAATATTAACAAGTAATGGATGGACGTAAAAAATAATAAGTTGCAATGAAGTGATATAAAATAATATTAACACATAATAAATAAATATCAAAATATTAGCAAATAATCTGTATATATTATATAAAAGGGAACTTTTCTGTGTGTGCATGTGTGTGTGCGGATGGGTCTCTTCCAAACTATTCTGTCAATATTTGATCTACAGACTTGAAACCTGATTTTGTAGAGGATTCGCCCTCTGTAGAATAATTTTGATTTGGTTTAAGAATAGTTGCTAAGGGTCAACCTGGGACTTGGCATGCATAAGTCAACTTAAATAAGTTCTCTATGCATGTGCAAATATACATTTATATGATTAACTACGTATATTTGCAAGTTTTGATATAGGTCATATAGTTGCGAATAACTCTACATTCTTGGTCAACTCGGCCCGGGCCCTGTGATGCCTGGGTAACACAGTTCAAGCAAAGAACATATGTACTGGCAACCCCACATATAAGACCATTGCCCTTGTGGCAATCAGTTATTGGTCAATATAGGGGAAACCCTTCATACCAATTGTTAATATCCAGCTCCCCGGAGAGTAGGGGAGCTGGTCCCCATTTTCCCAATCTCTCCACATTAAAAAACGGCCTTGAACCTAATTTGCTCAGTGGGGAAGCAAATAAATACAAACTCTACGTTCTTTGCCTTCTGGCCAAGATCAAAGTGTAGCATCATTCTTCAGCTGCTGCACTTCAATTTCATGTTCTCTCTCAGTGGAGGAGAAATCCTTCACGACTGAGACAATTTTAAATTTTTTTTCATTTTCTACACGTTAAAAAACGACCCTGGGGTCTAACTCTGTCCCATGGGAGAGACATCGTAAATAGGAACTCTAGAAAGATAAATGTTTGGATTCCTACACTAGCTGATGGCACCCAAGTCATATTTTTTAAAACCATTATATATATAATGACTACTATATATTGGGTACAATTTAATAATCAATAGAGAATTGACTCTATAATAATAAACAAAAAATCTGCATAAATTAAAATATCATATTTAGTTGTATTTTACAACCGGTTAACGCCAAGTAATGAATGACCATAAAAGAATGTAAAGTTGTAATGAATTGATATAAAATAACATGTAATAAACAGAAAACTGTTTGTTTTCATTTCATTATAATACAAAATAGTCCACAAAACAGCATTAAATACCTAACTTATAAGCATAACAGGGTTTATATAATTTGAATAATTATGTATTAAATATGCAACATGATCGCATTGACATACCAGTTCTCGTTGGATCACCGAAGTTAAGCAACCTTAAGCCTGGCCAGTACCAGATAGGTGGCCATTTCGGAATATCATTTCCTTAACACTTCCGACATGTCATGCATCTCAGCTGCTTTCAAGTTGTCTCAACCTTTTTTTGCCACTGAATCAGGCTGCTTGCAACGAGAGAGTGAGGCTTGCTCTGCGCAAACTAGCATCACTTTCAACAAACTCCTAGTGCATGCTACCCATCATCTCTAAGATGATCAGATGGTCTTTGTTGTTCCGATGGATGAACTATTTATTATCAAATATGCACAACTCTTCTTCTTCTTCCTCCTCTTCTTCTTCTTCTTCCTCTTCTTCTTCCTTGCGCAGTTGCACACCATATCGCAGATATCGTTAGTTTCAACTTTTTGACAACATGTTTTTTCTAGGCAAATCCCACAAATTAAATTGTTACATAAAATCTGCCCAAAAAGATTTCCTCTGTTTTTTTAACACGAAAATGTTTAATTGAAACGTTAAATACAACATTAGTGAGTAATTCACCTTCAAAACTTATTTTCGACCCAGTCGTCGTTATGGCTGTTTCAGAAGCATTGTAAGTATTTTTAGCATGGTAGGTTTATTTAATCTTTTCCATGTAGGTAAATTTATGATCGATAAGTCTGATTTTTAACTGAAACTTCACGTTTTTGCTAAATATTTTCACTAGCACATATTTATGTATGCTCTACTCTCTTTTTGTTTGTTGTACCAACTTTTAATTTTTTTTCCTTTTGCTCTGCAATGGGAGCTTTATGTCCAATTCTGTTATAAATCAGGAAAGTTTTTGTGCAGTATTGGGAATCCTTATCCTAATACAATGACATGGAGTTGGTGATTTACTTTTATTTTCAATGAATTATCTCTTCTGTGTGGAGGCGGAGTAATGTCCTTTTTTATTTTCTCTGAAGAATAGGGTTGACTTTTATGTATCTTTTGAACGTACGCGATGCTGGATTCTTTAATGTCTTTGAATCATTTGTAACGCTAATCACTTGCTGGCATTCTTCCGTCAACTTTTGTAGTGTCAGGTTTGGTTCACTTTCTAATTTATGCGTTGAATGTCAGAGATTTTTGCCGATACCAATTCTTGTACGAATATAAGGAATTTCAAATCGTCCACACTCAGTTAAGCTAGTTTAAAATCGTCGCAATATGTGCTGACTATTGATGCAAATGTTAAATAGTCCTGGGTATTTTTCTTGGTTAAATTACGGCATTTCCACCTTTTATGAAATAACGACGTTTTCGGGCTGAACAGTTCTCTTAAGAGTTTTATGGTTCTTTCTGTGATTTAATTTGCTACGGTTTGTAGTAGAATATCTGTGTTGTTTTGTTCCAATAGCATCTGTTTGTTGATGTTGTTGTTCTAGTGGTTTTGTTGTTCCAGTAACAGGTATCATTTTCTGTTATTGTTCTTGAAATATTTCTTCATTTTTTTCTTGCTGCTTCTGCTTTTATTCTATCTGATATTTGACCAATTCAGCCTATTTTCCCTAATGTTTATGTTTTTGTTGCTTCAGTTTTTCATCGTATTGTTCAGCAAATACGTTTGACATTTTTACAGTTGTGCCATGGTTGATTTGAAGTCCCCCATGGTTTCTTATTATTCTCTTTTAAGAAGAGGGAAAACAAAATGAATATTGCTTTGAACGTGTGAAAGGAAAAATTTACAAATTTAGATGTTCTTTTTATTTCTAAACGACCAACACAATGTATATCCTGAGACAAAAAATAATAATAATTACACCTCTCTCTCAATTAAAGTTCACCATTTTTCCCTTGGTAGAAAAAAAAGTCAAAATCCAGTTGTTTTTGTCACAACATTAAATTTTCTCTTTGAAAAAAAAAAAAAAAAAAAAAAAAAAAAAAAAACGAAATCCGAGAAGTCCCTTGTTAGTTCAATAATAATAATAATAATAATAATAATAAACATGTTACGGATTTTTCATTTACAATCTTTTTTTTCTTTTTTTTAATTGCCGAACTGAGAGTTGGTAGTTCCTAGAAAACGATTCTTCAGAATCTTGTAGAATTCAGTGCAACTTTCAGCATTGCTTCCTGGTTCTACGGTATCCGCTTTCTGAATTATTCGTTGTTAGTGTTTTTGAAACCCTATCGGCTCGTTTGAATACATCGTCGTAAGGTCGATCTGGTTGAGATGGATCATTTGAATTACACGTTGTTAGTTCGAATACCTTGTCGCCATTTGTTGTGGAGTTGTTGTACATTTTAAGTTCGACTTTTAAACGTGTATTCTCGAATCTTTATCGACAGTTGCTGTGGAAATATTGGGGTACTTTAAAATACAGTTTTTCTTAATGAATTCTCAAAATCTCGTTGCCAGTTGTTGTGGCCTTAGGAAAGGGTCATAAAGAAAAATAAGAACAACAGGGTTAAGTCGAAAAAGTATATTGTATAAGAAAGTAAATACAACGGGGCTTGTGCATCTGCTACTAGTCTCTCGCTCCTAGACAAGGTTCAAAAGAGAGTCACCAATCTGATAGGTCTTGAACTGTCCTCTAAGCTTCAGCGTCTGTCCCATCGACGAAATGTTGCATCCCTCTGCCTGTTCTACAAGTATTTTAATGGTGAATGCTCTGGCGTACTGCAAGCATTTGTGCCCCCACGACGTAATCACCCTCGAAAACCCGACAGGCAGCTAAATCCTACCCCCACACAGTAGAGATCCCTAGATGTAAAATATCTTCCTACTCCAGTAGTTTCTTCCCCAGATCCGCTAGACTTTGGAATTCCATCCCAGGTCCCTGCTTCCCCAACTGTACTGACATGTAGAAGTTCAAGTGTAACGTGAACCGACATCTTGCTGCCCAACTCCTTAGATAGCACCCAAGTAGTTGCTGCCCCTGATAGTAGCCCCCTACACCAAAGTTGTAATGTGCCTTCTTTGGGGTGAAAATGTAATAAAAAAGAAAAAGAAAGGTTGTCGGTATTTCCGATTGTTAAGTTAGTCTGTAGTTTCCCATCAGGTTATGATATTTCCCCAGAAGAGTATTAACTCTCGGAGTTTTTTTTTTAAGTGGTTAGAAAAGTCTATAATGAGTGTATGAGTAAGTCCCCATAACATGATCATAACTGCATTGGATGCTATGCACATAGTGTTTCTTTATTTTATCAACAGCCTTTTACATCATCCTGAATTTTTTACTTACAATTAAAAACCCATTGGCATTTATTATAGAGTGAAAGATTTTTCATTTTTATTTTCTTTAAATTCATTTTCCTGATTTTTCTCCTCTCCAAGATGGAATTTCCTGGCATTGTTTTTATCGCTTTCTCGTCTTTATTTCCTGTCAATCAAAAATTGTCTATTGATAATCTACACAGGAGACCGAAAACGAACTCTTTTCATAAAGGAATTATCATATCATATGTAAATACGTCTCGTTATCAGTCATTCTCATTTTAGTCTAATGAGGCGAAATTGAATTCATTTCTGCTTCTCCAAGAAGAAAGGATGGGTTAGAAAAATAGAAATATAGTTGTCGAAACTCCTCATCACCTGACCTTGTTTATGGACTCCAAAAGTATACAGAGATAGATTGCAGAAGCTTCTTTATCTCCATATATAGCCGTGGTATTTAGTTCAAGTGTAGCAAGTAAGTATAATATGTTATTTCCAGTTAAAATTGACGAAACTGAACTCCATGAATAAAGATTTGAAGATATAAACAAGTTGAAACATAAAACATTTGCCAAAATGATTTAATTCCAAAAGAAATAATATGCTATAAAATAAACAACAAAACTAAATATCATAAATATTTAAAGATATAAAAACACTTAAATACTAGCAGAAAGATCGGACGTTGCTCGGATCCGAATGAGGATCAAGAGATGTCTTGTCATTTTCAATACATTTATTATCATCGAAATTGGTGGAATCGCCAATTTTTCATTCAAATCGAATAACTGCCTCCTCTAGTTGGGGACTGGGGGGAAACTTTACATGTCCCACACAATGACTTCGTTCACAATACATTATAGTCTACATTGTACTGTAGAGACCTTACTGTTCCTTCTATAAAATTATTTTTTTATATAATGGCTAAAGCTGTGAAAACAGCATATTATTTTCATTGTTTTGACTCTTGAGTATATATCCGTTAATATCTTATATGTTTTTATATAGACTGATGTGGTTCTCGGTTGATTGGCTGTGTCTTACTGTGTCGGATATTTACTTGAGAGTCAAAAGAATGAAAAGAATATTCTGTTGTCACAACCTAATAATGACTTGCATTAAAGTTTAAAATGCAAAAGTCAAGTAACATGCTCCAACTGTGCTCTAAACAGAAACATTTATGTCGAACGCGCCCCTGCCATATCAAAATTCTACTGTTGATTTTTTAGATTCCTGGCCTTACTGCTTGTGTGGTGATGATGGCTTGAATTTAAGTTAAAAGGAAAAGTCAAATATCAAGGAACAATTATGCTTTTAACAGAAACATTCATTTCAACTGGTCCCTATCATATCAGTTGATTTTATATGTCGGGTATTTACGTTTGTGTGGTAATAAATCTTCTTTAATGCACTTGTGATGTTAAGCTGTGTAAGGTGTTTACTTTGATGAAAATCTCCTGTACCTTCTTTCATCGAATTATTTTGATTATCGAAATTCCGATACAAAACCTATCTAAGAACACTGCCAGGCACATAAAGTACCTTAGGGTGAAATTTCAGAAAAATCAGCCCAACAGTTTTCGAATCCATACACACAGTCACACACATAGACAATGTTCTTTTTATTTTATAGTAAAAATAGAGATACCTGGATTCTGCATTCAATAACTTGAAAAGGATTGATATGCCATAACATACATAATCAATTATATAATCAATATATAGGGCATAGTTTTAATTCAAACCTTTCCAGGTTTCATTGAAAATTAACTCTGACAGAAATTGAAGCTAGCAATTAAATAACTGAGAATTTGTTTATATTCTGAATATAACCTCGGATTATTAGTGCAAGTTTCGTACTTTTTTATAGACAGGAAAACCAGAACTTAAAAAAGAAAGAAGGAAAATTAAAAATTGAAAAAATCTACTAATAACAATAAGTAAATAATGAATAGACATTTGAAGATGTAAAGAATATAAAAATTATTAAATCCGAAAAGGGGTTATACGCAGTTAAAAAAGAAAAAAATCATCGAAACTAAACACCATGACTAAATGCTGTAAGATATAAACAACTTGAAACATAAGAGCATTTTTATACAATTACTGGATTTGGAATTAAATAATCCGAAAAGAGTTGATATGCCGTTAAAAAAATACTCTATAATCAATATCTAGGGGGCATAGCGTTGTAATTCATACCTTTTAAAGTATCAGTAAAAAATCAATAACCAACTGACAGAAATTGAAGCCAGCATTCTGAGCACACAAATCAAATATCTAAGAATTTGTTTATATTCTGAAAATGACCTCGGATTATTAGAACAAGTTTCGTACTTTTTTATAGATGATAATTTAAAAAAATAAATAAATAAAAAAAGAAAATGAAGAATGAAAAAAAAAAACACAAAATTTACGAATAACAATAAGTTGTGAGACAGTGATAAAGACAAGTAGTGTTTGACAGCCTCTTCAACCTGTTGGCAGATACATTTTACCCTTCGCCTTTGGCCACCTGCTGGCGGAAACAAAAAAAAAGGAAGAAAGAAAGAAATATCTCTTGAATACTTGCAGGGATAGGATAGCTAAAAAAGCATTCAAGAGGAAAAAAGCGCAAAGGTCAAGCTTTTCTAGAGCCAAAGTGATGAGATCAATGACTTTGATAGACTTTTATCAACAAATTGCAAAGAGCAAATAACACAAACGAAAAATATAATAATAAATAATAATAAAAAAAACTAGCAGCAGACAGGCAAACATCTCAATGAAACATCAATATGATTGATGATAATACCCTTGCAAAAGTCAAGGGAAGAGGTTAAAATAAGCCTCTAAGTGAGTTTGCAGATATTTTATTTATATTACTGTGTTCCTGATGCTTCTGTGATTGATGGATAAATCTTTAATTTTTTGTTTTCCATTCTCATTTTTTATTCTATTGACAATGAGATTACAAATGGCCACCATTTAGGGTTTCTTGTCTATCCATGAAAAAAAATACAAAGAAAGATGGCCGACAATTTAAACCAGCAAAAAAAAACATGGCCGACAATTTATTGGGCCATGTTTTTTGTTGTCTGATATCTACCTTTTTTATTATAAGCTTTGTAAGTTGTTAGAAAAATATTAAACAAACAAATCACCCAACCTAACCATAAGCACAATAAAAATGGGATTTATAGATTTATCAAAATTGATTCTTTTTAAATGAATAGATAAATAAAAGTGTTTTTTTTTTTGTTTTTTTTTTTTGCTAATTTCTATTTGACTAACGGGTTCCTTTTGGGCTTTAGGAAGAACGGATACTCCCTGAAAGGATATTTGCATAAGAAGGTGTTCATTCATAGTGAAGCAAGGGTTGCGTAATTATCGATCATGCTTCTACTAATCTTATTTAGACTTAAACTTAGAAACTCCCACGTTTTGCTACGCATGAGGCACTCAAAGTATACCACTGTTTTCTGATCCACAGCCTTCCTCCAGTTTCGTTCTGTTGCAATCAAATCTCTCTCGATTGTCTTTTTTCAATTCATATTGGGTTTTCCTCTTCTTTTTCCATCAGGAGTTCACTGAAGCACATGGTTGGCAATTCTCACTGGAACCAATCTTAGAGTATGTCTGAGCCAGCCAAGATGCTTACAGATTATTGACGACATTAATTATTGGTTAGTGTGATCTCTGACTTCTTCATTGTAAGTTCAATCTCTTCATTTGATCTGAAGTAGATTTTACTAATCTGGCATTACTTAAATCCAATGACAGAGAAAGAACCAAGCTCTCTGGAAGCAATGGTGCAAGAAAGTACTGGCCTTACTTCGGAGTTTTTTTAGGCATATACTGATTGTTCTACCAAGACTTCCAAATCTAATTGACTCGACTATTTACCAGTTATCTAAGGCAGAATAGAAGAATTCATATCTTCCTAAATTAAAGTACATTAAAATATAATTACTTTTTCAGCCGCCTTAATTTACAAACCTATAACACCAACTATTTCCAACTGGTTACCCATCTAAGTACTGATCAGGATCAATCTTGCTTGACTTTGGTGACGCTGTGACTGCTGAAACTTTTTAAGTAACAAGTAGCCACTTATTAAAGCTAAAAACCACTTGAGGATTAGGGCTTATGAGATGAATAGATTGCCAGTTGAATGAGGAAAATTATGAAAAGACTAAATATAATGGGTGGAATGAATAAAATTGGTTGTCTGATTGGGACATTCAATTTGAGTATGATCATACTATAGCCCCCCCCCCCATGAAGAAATCGTGTGGTCACATACTTCTCATGTAAGCAAGTATTAGAAAGAAAAATATAGTTCTTTTTATTAATTTCAAGATGCATATTTCAAGGATAGAGAGAGAAGGGAGAGACTTTACTATCTATGGATTTTATACCCTCTAGTTTATATGTCAATTCTCGTTTTTTATTCATTTGTTAACAGAAACGCAGGTTCTAAAAATCCTAGCATTCTATGCTGTCACATGTTTCCCGCTATTTCTAAGGGCCATGTATATCACAACTGAACTCTGACCGCCGTGGCATTTTAATCTGCTTTTGGTCACTTGCACTGGAGTGAAGTGAACCAATGCCTCGATAATGAAGCACTCCCTCTCAAGATAACAAGAAGCAACTCTAAGCTAAGTTAAAACGGTTGTTATTTCTTTCTTAATGATTGTGCTAGTTTACCTATTTCTATAAAAAACAAAGAAAAGAAAAATGTCACTCTGGCCCACAAGAAAGAAATGCAAATACCATACATAAACTACCATTGATGCGCTGTACAACAAGAGAACTATTATTATCAACTGGATAACAGTGGTGATGGAAAGATTCTAATATTTTTCCCGATTCTATTAAAATTACCGATTATTTTCTAAATTCCCGATTTCAATACAATTACCGATTTTGATTCTGATTCTTTTTAAATCTCTAAATCTAATATATAAAAAGGTTATATATATATATATGTCTGTCTGTCCGTTTGTCTTTCTGTCTATCTGTCTCCATATTTTAAAACTCTATCTTTTTCCAAAACTAAAAGTCGCAGAGAAACACTGGGTGTCTCAAATGATTGGATTTTTTATGGACCGTTCTTTATGGGTCTTTAGGCAGTTAAAATAGTTTTTAAGGGGACAAAAATGGGTGAAACTTGAAAAAATCGTCCTATATTTTGTACATTCATCTTAGTTTATTTTTAATTCTTAATTTTTAATTTAAATCAGTTCATGTGCGTGTCAGGTTGATACAGTAGTAACGTCACCAACTTTTACTGCTACAGTTTTGATTTCGGTTTCGATTCTAGCTAATGGCACCCAAATATTTTTTTTTTTTTTACTTTTGAAATCACGGCTGAAATAATATATTAGAAATCTTGACAAATTAAAATATTATATTTAAGCAGATTTTGCGACAGGGCAAAGACGGTCTACTATTATCTAAAGAGGTTATTTTCTTCTTTTTAAATTTCGGATTATTGTAAACAAAAATGTAGGTGATATGCAGTTATAATTTCACAAACGTAAAGATATACTTCTTCGGAGGAATCCATATGGTACTATCGTTTCCCGAGGAGAGTTACCTGGTTGAGAAACGTCCTGGGAACGCAACCAGCTACCCGGGAGAATAAACGATATCCAAAGATATCTAACGATAGGCACATGGAAACATCAACGCAACGGGTCGATATGTCGTCAGCTATAACTGGCTGGCATGGGTCGCTTCTTGTCTTCATTGAGTCGTTAGAGGCATCTTCCCATCGTCGGCATGCTGAAATCGAACGCTTGTACAAAAATAGCGAACAAATGCATTTTTATAAAAATATAATTTATTTAAGATTTAACGATGAGGAGTATATTTTTTAAAGACCAGTTGAAACCAGATGCATGCTATGTCGCGTCCGCCGACTCCAGAATGCAAGCGGCAACTGTTTAAAACAATAGAATTATATTTAATTCTCTCTTTCTTCATTGAAAGAGAGAGAAAGGGAGTGAAATAGAGAGAGAGAGAGAGAGAGAGAGAAAGAGAGAGAGACATTCATCCATAACGTTCAAACATTGTTTTGTTTTTTATCCATGTTATTTCGGGTTTGACCTTTCAAATTCTAAGGTCTTATATCGTTTTGCCTTGGTTCAATATTATAAACTGTCATTCTTGGCTTAAGTCATAGTAGAACATTTTCAAAATCACAAAGACCTGCTTAACACATCTGCACCTCACAAGTACATACCAAATTAGGCACAAGGTTTATTAATGTAGAGGCCCCCAGCTCCCTCAAAAGGGCTACGTCATTGTGCCATATCCATAGATTTTAGTTTTGTGGGTAGTTTTAAATCAATAAACAATTATCATTTTATCATTAGTACCTCAATTTTTTTCAATACCCTAAAAAATTTTAATTTTTCCTATTCCCGATGTCGATTCTAATTAAACGTTCCAACACTATATAACAGTATCACTTTTATTCATGTTTATTTTTATATTAAAATCTACATCAGTTCTTTCTATTTCCAAATTTTAGAGTTACATGTTCCACAGATGTGTAATTCTTGGAAAGAAACCTTTCGTAGAAATATCGTTTGATATTAGAGGCAGAAAGGAAATTTAGTTGCCGTTGTGGTAGGTAGATGACTTCTTGCTATAAACTTTTTTCAAGGAGGGCCCACAGATTGAAGCTCAATTAAGCAATATTCCACGAAACTCATGGAAATTGTGTAAAATAATATTGTTTCTGTAAATCTAATATTGTTTATGTGAACATGTGATTTAAATGTTACTTCATGTCCAAATCTGTTAACTTTTAATGCCTCCAAATATAAGCACCTTTTAAGCGCACATATCAGGTTGACATGAAAGTTATTGCGGTTTTTAACTTTTAAATTTAGATCAATATGCTCAAACAAAAATTATTGATCGAAATAAGCACCATAACAGAATCAACGCACTTTTATCAATGCAAAACAAGTGTATTTATGCCAGTACTTGCATTCTGGCGGTGATGAAATTGCCAAAGGCGTTTTTGATATTGCTTACGTTTTTGAAGCACTTCTCATGCAGAAAGATGTCGAGATGCTTGAAAAACTGGTAGTCGGTAGGTGAGAGGGCTGGAGAGTATGGCGAATGAGACGGAGTTTCTTAGGCCGATTAGTTCCACTTCTGCAGGGTCGGTTTAGCAGTATGTCGTCAGCATTGTTGTGGAGGAGAATTGGACCTTTGCTGTTGACTAATGCTAGGTGTTGTTGTAAAACATTTTTATGGTTTTCATCTATTTGTTGTCAGTACTTTCTGCTGTAATGGTTTCGCCTGTATTAAAAAAAAAACTGTAATGGATAAGACTGGTCACAGACCACCAAACAGCCAGCATAATCATCTTTTGGTGCAACTCTGGCTTCGGGAAGTGTTGTGGAGCTTCGTCGGCGTTTAACCACTGAGCTGAGCATCAGTGGTTGTCGTAAAGAACCAACTTTGCATCTCAAGTTACAACATGGTCGAGAAACAATCTTGTGTAAAAGAAGGGAAGAAGACAACTGTTTCTTTTGGTCGTCGATCAATTTGTGAGGCACCCATTTATCAAGGGTTTTGTCTTTCCAATCTCTCTCAAGTGGTTTGAAATCGTCTAATTGATATTCCTATGTTGATAGCCTTAATATTAGCGTTAATATTTGCAACAATAAATAAATACATAAATAAGTTATTTCTTCAATCGATTCATGCCATCTCTTGATCTTCTTTTGTTGTTTTGTATTTTACCAAAAGACGTATAAAAAACACACCGATTTTAACGTGCAATCTTTCTGGAAATCGAAGAGCAAGGAAAGTACTTTTAATTTCTTCCTTCTCTGTTTTTATGCATGTGTACCGACTATGATGACTTAAACTTCAAATACTTTTTTAATCTGTGACATTTATGTTAGCATCCTGTTTCTAAAGTCCATGTATTGTTTTAGTTTTCATTTTTCATTTGCACTTCTCTGTGCATGACGTCACAATAACAAAAGATACATTCTTGGTAAAATTGTAATAAAGATTCTATCTGTATTTATTATGTGAATTCAGAAACTGACAGCAAATGCTGAGCAAGCAATAAATGTACAAACACGCGCACACACACAAATACACACGCGCACACGCGCACACGCGCATACACACGTACAAGCACATGCAAACTCCTTGCTAACCTAATGCGACCATTTGTTTTTTT
Source organism: Euprymna scolopes (assembly GCF_053919585.1). NCBI lineage: Eukaryota > Metazoa > Mollusca > Cephalopoda > Sepiida > Sepiolidae > Euprymna > Euprymna scolopes. The sequence goes on from NC_136488.1 coordinate 30,786,805, forward strand.
TTGGGTTTTTTTTTGGATTATTTAAACAATTGAAAAGCAAATAAAAAACAAGCTAATTTGTAGCTGAACTTTTAATTGTAATTCCAGAGAAATGTGACAGGCAGCACCAAAAATAGAGTGAATTGTCTTTTCTAGTTTTTGAAGAATTCCAAAGAAAAGGGTGATTAATAGGAAATCAAGTTTAGAAGTTTGCAAAGATGGAAGCAGAAAAAACAACAACAACAATAATATGAAAAATAAAACAATAAAAAGAAAATAGTGAACTCAAAATTCCAAACATTTCACTTTATTTGATTAAATATCGGCTGAGTTGATGTTTGAATTAAATGCGCTTTATAAACGTTGTACTGATACACCAAAAAGTTCTTCAAATATTCACATACACACACACACACACACACACACATATATATATATACACGTCAATAAATAGAGAAAATGAAGGTATAAAAACTATATAGTAATATATAGATTTATTTATTTATTTAATAAGGGTATACATCAATTAGGGGTATTGGGTGGGTTAGAACTCCTGATTCCATGGTAGTTCGAAGCCTAATGCTTGTCATCAGAAGAGTAGAGAAGATGCTAGGTAACATACTGTATTTTTCAATTCATAAGAGTCCTGTAGTGTGTGACGTCTAGCGATAGTTACATTAGGAGCAAAATAAATTATTGAGGCTGTTTAGGGGAACTATATTGATCTCTGTGATATAGGAGGAGTGAAGTTTATAATATATAATGCAGTTAGGAATATAGCATATCTATCATAGTAGATTTAATGTATGTTGACAGTACGTGTGTTTAAACTCTCAAAGATAAGTCATCTCCCTCTCAGTACAGACCTATAAATCTCCTGTGTGTCATGAGTAAGTTGCTGGAATCCATATTAAATAGAGAAATAGTCAACCACCTCAGCAGAAATAACCTTCTTAGTGACATGCAATATGGTTTCCGCTCTGCAAGATCTACCGCAGATGTGCTAACGGTTATATCTCATAGGATTAGTGAATCTCTTGGCAAAGGCTTCCTTTCTAGGGGAATTGCTCTTAACATATCAAAGGCCTTCGACAAGTTATGGCATAAAAACCTACTTCACAAGATTTTCAGCTACGGTAAAACTGGAAATGTTTTCTCTATCATTACATCATTTCCCTCTGATAGGCTCATAAGAGTAGTGGTCGATGGACAAAAATCAGAGGCCCGCAGTATTAATGCTGAAGTCCCTCAGGGGTCAATCCTGGGCCCAACTCTCTTCCTGATCTACATCGACCATCTACGGCAACACATCAAAGGCTGTAAATGACAAAGTTCTCTTTGATTCTCTCTCCTCTGAGCTCGAGCGCGTGGTTCAGTGGGGGAAGATGTGGCTGGTTACCTTTAATGCATCTAAAATCAAACTCCTATTCTTACATATCAATGCTCTGATCCACATCTGGCATCAATTGAAATGGATGGCTCTCGTCTAGGAGAAGCCCCATGTTTTGACAAGCTTCTGGGCTTGACCTTTACTCCTGGTCTGAAATGGAACACATATATCAAGTCTGTTGCCAAGGTCGCTGAAAAGATGGTGGGATCCTTCTACCACTCCAGAAGATATATCACTACTGATGCAATTCTCTATCTATATAAAAGCCAAGTACGCCCAAAGATGGAATACTGCTGCCATATCTGGACAGGAGCTGCTAAAAACAGCATATTCTGCCTTGACAGAGTACAAAATATACTTCGTGGCTTAGTGGGGGATGCCCTTTTCTCTTCCCTGCAACCTCTCTCCCACAGAAGAGACGATGCGAGCCTATCTTTGTTTCATCGTTATTTCCATGACAGGTGCTTGTCTGAGCTCCAATCTCTGGTCTCCCCTCCCCAATCTTTTACAAGAAACACCCATCTAGATGAAAGCACTGTCAAAAATTTTCCCCACTCTTTATCTATGCCTAAATCAAAACGTGGATTTCATGAACGAAGCTTCTTTCTTAGAACTGCACGCCTGTGGAATTCTGTTCCATCTGCCTGCTTTCCACCTAACTACAACCTGGATGTCTTCAAGTCCAACGTAAACAAATTCCTCATGAACGGCCCTCTTAAGTAGACACTTTTATTAAATCCCCACACTAACGTACTGTATATGCAATAACCCTTATCCAAGAGTGGCTTCCGGGCCTTGATAAGTGGTGACCAGCTCGTAAAAAAAAAAAGAGAGAATATATATATATATATATATATATATATATATATATATTTGTTGAGCTTTGTATTATCCCGATAAGTCTGGTCTTAAAGAATTGATTTGATTTTATTCTTTTAATTCCCCCATTTATATATATATATATATATATATATATATATATATATATATGAGCGATGTGTAATAAGTAGGGCTATGACAACAGGATATTCTTTTCGTTGTTTTTACTCTCGAGTATATATCAGACGCAGACACAATCAACTGAGGATCACATCACTCTACATAAAAACATATAAGATATCAATGGATATATACCTGGGAATACAAAATAATGAAAAGAATATGCTGTTGTCATAGCCCTAGTAATAATTAATGCTCCTGCTTAACTTCCTATTGTCTGATCTAGATGAAATTTTACATGTGCAATGTCTTTGGTTCATGTGGCAAATTACAGCTCTGAACTACATGTGATTACTGATTTACAGGTATTTGAACTGAATAAGATGTATAATGAGGACTGCCGAATGTCGCGCAATCTAGTTTTGTATTTGAAAGGATGCACACTACAAGACATTTTTATGAATTGAAAAACACAGTATAATGATGATGCCCCGTCATATGACATTGTAAAATACTGGCATCGTAAATTCAAACAAAATCTTTGGAAACCTGAACTTGGTCGCCTCCCTTCTGCCATTGATGAAGCTTGTGTCAGTACATTTAAAGCTGCTATTTTGGAAGAACAAATAGGTCAAGAGGTCAAGAATTTCTGTGGGAACCATCATTCATGACTGTCTGCTTATGCATAAGGTTTTTGCCAAATGGATTTCCAAATTGCTGACACCTTTCTAGATGTTCAAAGTGTTTGAAAAGAATGAAACCTGGGTCTATGACTATGATCCAGATACCAAAGCCCCGTCAATGCAGTGGAAGCAATTGGACTCACGACCTCCAAAGAAGGCAAGAGTGCTTCCCTCTGTTGGCAAGGTCATGCTTAGTCTTCAGTGACCCACAAAGATTAGTGATGCCTGATTTCCTAGGAAAGGTACCGTAATTACAGAAACCTATTATGCTTCACTTTTGAGGAATTTAAGAGAAGCCATTAAAATCAATAGTTGGAGCAAGATCAGCAGATTAGCAGCAGGTGTGTGTTACTATGATATGCTTCTCCATCCTTTACTCTCCTGATCTTGCATCCTCTGTATTTCCCCTATTTTCTATGAGTGTGTAGGGATACAACACCATGATAATTGGTGATTCTAGACGTTTGATAGAAATTGATTATTCAGAAGGACAGCTTAATAAGAACTTGCTTACGTTGGACTTGAAATCGATCAGGTTATAGTCAGCAGATGTGCAGTTCTAGGAATAAAAGCTTTGATCACTTGTAAAAACCAGGAGGCTACTCGAGGGTAAGGGTTAACGAGTGTACAGTAGTCAATGGGAAAATGTTGTAGCAATTGTTAGTAGTGGAAATTCAGTAAATCGGATTACTTAAGGGGATGGCTCATCAAGAACTTGTTTATATTGGACTTGAAGACGACCATATTGTAGTCAGTTGAAAAGCAGGAAAACTGAACAGATTTTCACAGGTGTGCAGTTCTAAGAAAGAAACTTTGTTCATGGAATCTATGTTTAGGTTTAGACACAGAAAAAGAGTGGGGAAAATTATTGATAGGAGTTTTTAGCTAGACGAGTGTTTTTCATGAAATTCAAGCCAGGCAGGGACTATAGATTGGAGTTCAGTTTTAGGTACAGATAGAGTGTAAAGGAAATTGCTGACAATGATTGTGGATTGGTGGGTGTTTTCTGTGAACTTTTTACAGGGTAGGGGACTATAGATTGAAGCTCAGTCAAAGAACTGCCATGTAAATAATGATAGTTTAGAGATACGCTCGCAACGTCTCTTCTGTAAGAAAGAGGTATGAAGGAGTCATAAGTAGTTCTGTTTAAAAGCCTGGTTGGTGGTGACTAATCTAGAAGTTATAAATTCAGTTAAACACAAATATAAAATAAGAGTAAATAAATATCTTTTCCGGGAATTAAAAATTATACATATTTTCCCCCAATTTTTCCATCTTTCAAATCCTGCAGGACAAAAATAGATGCTTTCATTTTACTTAGTTTTTATCTGACGATTGATCCGAGGGTTTTACATATTAGGTTTGTGTGTAGATAAATATTCATGACGTTTGAGTGGCGGACCAATAACATAAAAACAAAATATTTGGAAGAAAGGAAATGTTCACAGAAAGAGGGGGAGAAAGAGAAAGAGAGAGAGAGAGAAGGAAAGAGAGGGAGAGAGAGTGCAGTCGGAGATGACAAGTTTGTTGACTTATATTTTTTACATTATTTTGTCTTATTTGTGCTTTGTCAAACTAATTTAGCAATGACCTTAGGGTAAAAATAGATGAAAAATGCTTAATAAATCGAGACGTTAATATATTGAAAATAAAAGTTTAGATTTTGTAACTAGGATTTTTAATCAGAAAAAAATGATTAACAAGACAAAAAAGATTTTTAAAAAAGTTATTGATTATCGCTAAGTGATAATGCATATTTCTACATAGAAAAAATAGAGCACTATAGGTAACCGATAATGCATATACAAACGCATCTAAGCATTATAACCCCTCCTCCTATCTTATAGGTCGATAGCATAGGGGTATTCAATTATGGCGCAACCATCAAGAAAGTAACCTCCCTCTCTCTCTCTCTCTCTCTCTCTCTCTCTCTCTCTTTTCTCTCTCACACACACAGAAATTTGAAATAGATTTTCTAACACTCGCATCTGTTTATTTTTCAAGAACTTTAAACCTTCTCAACGAACATTGGTCTTTGAAAATACAATTTACATCACTGTTAATTTTTTTATATATAATTATATTTTGCTAGTTAACAGACATTTTCTCACTTTTATTCACAAAACTTCATTGTAAAATTTAGCACTTACTAAATGGTGACCCAATCATAATATCTATGTTTTTATCCATCTTTTTCAATCGCCAAATTAGCTACATTTGTATTAATTGTTAGCGGGGTTCTTGGCTTTTTTTTCAATGATGCTACGGTTGTTTCTAAATTTTTAAAATAAAGATTGATAATTCGTATGAATTAGATTATTCAGACTTCTATTCTCACATTGAATGTTATTTGCAAAAAGTTTTGGTCGATATAACCGTCGACCTTCCTCAGGTATATCCTTCCAAACTCGGGAATCTTCCTGTCAAACTCCGGAATCTGCACGAAATTCCAAACTGAATCCTTTAATTAATCCACAGGGTAGCATGTTCTCGTTTCATCAGCCCTAAGTATTTCTAAATTTACCAATTAATTTATCAACTATACCATGGGTATTTCCAGTCCGCAAGGAACCGTGGCATAGTGGATATAGTACTTGGTAAAATTCAGTTATAAGTTACATTCTTTGAGAGGGTGAAAGTTTCAATCCTCCGTGCAGGTGACATTATAAATAAAATTGCGAATAACGCTCAAGATAAGAACAGGAGTTTAAATGATCCAAATTAGTTGAACGCTACAGTTGTCTCAAGCCATAAATTGAACCACAGATCAACTTTATTGGTTAGCTTGTTCAATTCAGTTGATTGTTGACATTCATTAAATACCATATTTAGGTATAATTGAATTTATTTCCACTGCAACAGAATGTCACACACGGTTGGAAGGTGAGAAAAATAAATTCCTTTACGTGTGCATTTCAGTCGAGTGCAAAAACAGTGTATATTGATATTTCCTGGTAGTTAAACGATCACCAGTATCTTCCTGACCTTTCTAGAGAGAGAGAGTGTGTACCTCTTAGTCTCGTATCAAACTATAACTAAATTCGACAAAATATATATTTACTTTCCGGCAAGGATGCTCGTCTTTGGCAAAATAATTCCAAAGACCCGTCTTTGACAGATATGAAACCAGTTGGTAACTTAAACAGGAATGTGATGAAACGACCCAAGGATCATTTAAGCACACGATTGGCTGTTAATTCAATCAAAGTTCTCAGAAATTAAGGAGTCCCTTAATGTGATCGTTTTCTGTGAAGGTTTATCTGTACAGTAGGAACGTTTCTGGAATGTTAAGTTCTGGCACTATCGCTTGCTGAGGAAAATAGCTTGATGTGACAGCACCGTTGGGGGCGTCCTGGGCATGACACTGAGTTTCTCAAGTGTTAAACACGATAACACAATAGACACATCGCCTTTAGATAAAGAGGTTGATATGTCATCAGCTAGGTCTGCTGGTGAGTCATCTCTTTGAGTATTCTGTCGGCATCATTACTGGCAAGACCGTTGTGCTGGAACTGAACGTTTGTATAAAATAAGTGGCAGACACATTTTCTTTTAAAACAAATATTTAAACATTTAAGAAGGAGTATTTTCTTAGAACTTGAAGGTCGAGCTAGGCTGGTGACCGAGCTGCTGCGAATAACATCCATTTCAAGATAAAGAAATTGAAATGTTATTTTGTTTTAGAAATACTGGCATAGGCAAAGTAGGTTTGATTTTTTTTTTTTTACACTACTGAGATTTTATAAACATCTATAAATCTGAGCCAAGCTGGTGTGCATTGACATTTCGAGATAAAAACAGCACCGACTTGAATTTAGTTGTCTTTCTCCGAGGACGATGGAGTACGGGTAGAAAGCTCATAAATGTGGGGAACCTAAGAGCTTTGCCAAAAGACTCTTTATTATATTGTGCCTTACTTGGGGATAACACTTGATTTCTCCTCAAGATACTTCAAATATTTCAGGAAATTTTCTTTTCTTGTCAAATATCGAGTTAATGTTATGGGGACTTACCTATTCACTCATAATGAACATTTCTAACCATTATAAAGAAGAGTTAATACTTTTGTGGTTGAAATATCGCGACCTAACGCAAGATTATAGACATATAGTACATAACAGTCGGAAATACAGACAACATTCTTTTTATTCACATTATTGTAAAATATATTCTTTCTATCTAAACCTTCGTTCTCATTTTTCTTGACACGTCATAAGGCCACAACAGTTAATAAATAAGTAAAGAAGACTCATTTTTCTCTCAACCATTCAACTAGTTTATAGTATAACTTTCTTATGATCTTTTGGTCTTAATGGATTCCATGACATAAATTCGTCTAGTCTGGTGGAGTATCTAGCTTCATGCTGTTGCTTGAGGTAAAATCACTTGGAGATAGTGCACCATTTCTAATACAAGTGTCGAGTAGCCATACCATTTTGGGCTGCAAATACAATGTTATTTTAAATATTCAGCCTTGATTTACTTGTAGAAAAAAGTATCCTCATGCCAGGTTGTCTTGACAAACATTTGTACAGAGAGCCATTAGATACTTGATGACCGTGTCTAGTAAGCATTCTACTATGGTTATTTATCTACTAATAAAGATATAAACCTGCAATTTCTTCCAAGCTCTGGTTTGAATAACAACTTGTTTTCAATATTTTCAATCGTATACAATCAATCGTTTACAAGAAGAATTGCGTTTCATCATTTAATAAAACACGTACCAAAACATTGTGATTTCATTTTCTTTTTAATCTAAATACACTTATTACTTGAAAATTGTTTTGTTACTTATTAGTCTTTTTCCTCTCTGTTTTTTTTTTGACGACAAAAAACAAGAGTTTATTTATCATTTTTTGCAAGTTTCTTTTTTATGTGACCTCACAAGGCGTTTGATGTTTCGGTCGAGTAGGTAAAAGTTGTCTAGAAACGCTTGTTATTTTTGTTGTGAACTAAAGTACTTTTTCAAGAATGCGTTTGGTTAGATCTTTTACAATGAGAATGTATAGGGATCATTTTTTTTTTCATATTTTAAGTTATAACATTTTCTTTTTTTTTTCAGAGTTGTTTTGTTTCTATTTTCACAAATACTAAAAAAAAATGGCGAATCATTTTTTGTAAAAAGACTAGAAAACTCAGTAGAAAAAAAACTGTCAAGGCTAATATATATATATAAATATATATATATATATATGTATGTATGTATATATTATTATTTTTTGTCGATTTTATAATATATATAACACTAATATCATACATAAAATCAGTTCCACCATGGAAAAATAATCTACACTTAGATTAATCATTTATCATTAAAAATGAAAACTCATTTACTAATTAGCAATAAACCGATACAATTCACTAAAAACTAGCAATGCTGTGTGTCGTATAGAAGAATATCTCTCTAAAAACAACTTGTACGTTGGCATAACTAGGACCAGTATATCTCGCTGACTTATATGTCACCTGACTTCTCCTAAAAGCTCCATCTACCAACATCTTGTAGTGCATGACACCCAAAAACATGAATTTAGAAACATATTTAAAAAAACACACCGTTATTTTAACTATCTCACATTATCATCTGTGCCTCCCGATCATAAAAGCCCTACTCATTTACATAAACAAATCAACCATCAATTAGGCTCAATGTGGAGGGGAGGGCACGCTTAAGTGCTTTTAACGATTTTAAACGATTTTAATCGACTATTTCATTAAATTTACTAAACACAATTTTTAATTCATCACTCGCCTTAAGACGACTCATTGAAGTTGAAAACGTTTGTGACTATGGCAAATTTCTTTTTACACTCGAACAGAATGTTCAAATGTTGTCCCGCCAAATGGAAAAACGGATCACAAGAAAAACAAACCGGAATTATCCCTGCATTTGAATGAATCATGCATATATTTATATAAAGCTGAATGTCTGTGTGTGTCTGGTTATGAATAGGCTTCTATATGGTTGACTATTTAAAAAAAACCCTGATTACATATAATGATAGAAGATGTATCGAGACACAGGAATGGGTATGGTTGATCTGGCAGAACGGTGGTTCATTAAAATTGTGGGGTCTGTGTTCGCGCCTGGTCCACAAAGTATGGAAATAAAAAAAATTAAAAAATTTAAAAAAAAACGTTTACAAGTGTTTTTGATATAGATGTACATAAGAATACTTTGATAAGTATGTTTTAACTTAAATAGGGATGGTATAATAAAATTGTGGTGTCTGCGTTCGCGCCTGGCCTCCAGAGAATGGAAATAGTCACAAACTTTAATAAAGACTTTAAATATCTATCTGCGTAAGTATACTTTGATAATTATATTTCAGTTTTAAGAAATATGGCATAATAAAACTATGAGGTGTTCGTTCGCGTCTGACCTCCATAGAATGGAAATATGTCACAAAGTTTAACAAGATTTTTTAATATAGATCCATAGAATATTGTGATAAGTGTTTCAGTGTGAACAGGTATAGTATAATAAATTATGGGGTTTATCTATTTTATTTTTACTTTCATCATGTTTTGCTTTGGTTTTGATACCCCCAAATTCGAAGCTATCTCTTTACAACTCTTCCTTTTCATAACCTATCATACTTTAATAAATCAGAGTCCATTTTCTGTAGGCTGTTATATATATATATATATATATATATATATATATATATATATATATATATATATATATATATATATATATATATATACTAGCAAAAGTACCCGTCGTTGACTGGGTTCAAAAACAGCCTACAGAAAATGGACTCTGATTTATTAAAGTATGATAGGTTATGAAAAGGACGCTTAAGTGCTTTTAATATATATATATATATATATATATATATATATATATATATATATATATATATATATAGCCTTAGAAGCGTATCAATCATTAAAACTATATGAAAAGTGCGTTTAGTTCCAGGTCCTTTACTCTCTTGCAATCACTGCATTATCTTGCCTCCAAAAATTCGTACTAATCCTACGATTATTGTAGGGATATTGTTATTTACAATAAAAAAATTATCTCAGAAATTTATTACATTATTATGAAAAATTCAAATGCAAAACGCGATGAACGCCATTTTCAAAATTGCACTTCAGAATGCAATCACATTCCCAAATAATGTTTTACGTTATTTGACATTTGGTATGATTTTCCTTTTGGCTTTAAATTAAAATACACTTTTACTTCGAGGCTATATGTGATATATTCAGCCATTTACTCTTTAATATTTTAATTTTTAGCCAAATTGTTTTAATTATTAATCTCTTTGTTGGAATTCGCTTTCTTCATCTCTTCTTAAACATAGTAAGTTTTCACATAAACGTGTGAGTGCAAAGTACATTGAACCAATGAAAATCATTCCAAATCCCTAAAAGCAACAGTGCTTTGTCAAAATGGTAAATCAGTGCAAACTTAGAAACCCCTATAAAATATGGTCAACGAAATCAATTTTTTCCAGAATTCTCAAGCCTGCGCACATGGAACATGTATCCAGAACGTCTGCTTAACAACTTCTGGTTAAGGGAAGCGAAAGTGACTCAATGACTCACATGCCAGAATTCATAATCTTGTGTATATCTTCCCGTACCTAAGCAAGATCAGGGGAACTGAAACTCACGCACACATGCCAATAAAAACAAAAGTAAACTAACACACAGATACACACACTACGATACTGCCAAATACTCACATATGTATATTACTTATACATGCATACTCACACTAAGAACGTATTGACCTACACACTTTTAAACTTTGTGGTCAACTCAACTTTCTTTGCTAAACAAGTGTTTTCATAACTGACTGAAATTAACTTTTATATTCTTATCTCTTGTATAAAAATGTTTTGTTATAAAATTTCCTTTTTCTCCATTTTTCATTTACAAAACTTTGTTTATGTGTTAGGTAGCACTTGGTGCCTATTGAGCCTTTTATTCCCTGAATGTTTCCATTTCTTATTGCTATCTACATGCCCGTTTGTATATAGCCATCATTAAAACATGACAATTATATCAAATTTATATTAAATGTTAGTGTGTTGTTGGCAATACCCAAGGCTCTATCGTCGTTGAAAATGGCACTTCCAAAACCACCGACCATGGTACGAATTAAAACACATATTTAGTACAATATTCTATGTGTACAAACATCCTCGTGCATATGTTAGGTTTTAGAACATTTTTTTCCAAGTTTTATTTTCATAGATTTACAATATTAAACTGCATAAAGCTAAGTAACAAGATAAACTCTCTTAATATGGAAAAGCTTTGCCGATTGTTCAGAAATTTCTGTTATATTTGAAGTTAATTTTGTTCTGACCAATGATCGTTGCTCATGGTTAATAAGTGTAGGAAATTACGAAATCGAATGTAACTGTTAAATTCTGGAAATTTGCATAGCACCTATGTTTATACTCCCATACATTCGTTAATGTGATCCCCACTCTAAAAGTTAACAAATTTAAAATTTTAAAATCCCTTTTTAGCATAGTTTTTCAGATTGTTTTACATGTAATCGCCAAAAAATGAAGAATCTGATTATTTGGGGAAAAGGAGGGGATACTATAATGGGTGTGATAGTAAAATATATATTTCTTTCTGTGGGTGATTTTCTTTTCTTACATATAAAGTCAAACTTTCTCTCATTTCAGCATATACAAACCTGTTGCAGCATTTCACTAACAATATATATATATATATATATATATCAGAACAATTATTGACAGTTGCTGGTCTCAGCTTGACTTCACCTTGCTTTAACCATGGGCAGTTTTATGTAAGACATTAACGAATAGGCTCCCCACAATATCTATATATATTGGCATCAGATGATAAAACATTATATATTGCATTTCAAAGAGCTTTAATAACTTTTACCTCTTTAAACGAACTGCCTGTTGTCAAATAGGTATCTACAGGAACAAGGGATTAGACTGTTTAACAACTTAAACTCATCAAATCATTTTGCTTTTTATTAATTGCATAGAAGAAATCATGACATATAAATTGTATTGATAAAATCTTACACATCCCACAAAATTGATGCATGGCCGCCAGTGATTTAAGCAGATAGATAAATTTACAATTTTTACATTTTCTAAAAGTTAAATAGCATTGTAATTCTAGACTAAAATACTTGAAAGAAAACCAGTCGGAATAAAAATGTCTCTGGGAACGTCGCTGGTGTATGTAAATATGTGAATATTAATAATAAGTAACAGAGGCTTAAAAGTACTGAAAATTCTGGGACTGGGTATCCATAAACAACAAAGGCTTTATATATATTATAAAGTAAAGATTAGGAACAACATATTTATATAAGGTTCTGAAGGAAAATGTAGTAGGCAAAAAAAAAACAATCAGGAACACAGATAGGAAATAGTCAGTATCGCCCACCTCTACAAGAGAGGGATTTCTTGGCTGTAATAACCGTAGAGAAAGAAGAAGCAGAAAAAAACAAAAAACAAAAAAAAAACTTGCTTCTCACAGACACATGGTTCGTCACAAAGAACAATCCAATCGTCAGAACCACCTACACACAATCTGCCGGACACACCTCACTGCTTTCCAGCGTCCTGCCTTTATAGTGGCCAAGAATTATCTATTTGCATAATCGATTGAGAGTAGAAACGATTTTACGAGAATTGCATGGGGTCAACGCTAATAAAAACCCATCGACGCAATCTTGGAACTCTTTCTTCCACTCAGCCTGAAACACAACAGACGTATCTCTATTTCCCCTCATTTCGGTTATTGCTTATTCTGCTACACTCCCCCCTGATCTCATGATCACAAAAAGGGCACGGAGCAGTCGTCTTTGTTGGGTACTTCTTCAAAGAAATGGAGGCAGCACTTTCTCCTTGCAATCTTCCTCATTACCACAGTTATTGCCACCAGTCTGTTCCATAGGTGGTGTTTCACAATTAAGGCAGGGAGGCAGTAGCCGTCTTTGTCTGCTATTTCTTCGTAAAGGCAAGACGGGTGATCGCTCTTCCGCTTCTTCAGTATGTGCATTATATGGCTCAAAATCCTCTCTGTCGTCCTGTATCATACTCTCTGTCCTTTCAGAAGACATCGTACTGTCTTCCTCTTCCTCTTCCTCCGATGTAACAACATAATTGCGAGGGCGCAGATCTTTCATGTGGCGAGGCACACCGTCCACCAAAATCGATTGAGGGCTGATTCCCTTAATCACCTCACCATTGCCAAACCTCGCTTCACTGGTCCTGTAGGCTTGACAACAACACCTCCCAGGGCTTTTATGGCGTCGATCCCTAGAAGTAAGTTAAACCCCAGTGGTTTGCCATGGACCACCAACACATCGATTCTGGCAGACACACCTTCATCAGTGGATACAGAGACTGCTCCAATATCGCAGCACGCATGAGATATTCCACCAATCATTTTGACACTCACGTTCGTTTTTCTCCAAGACCGGTACCGGTCTGCATGTAAAATCGTCCTAGAGCATCCGGTATCAATAAGTGCCAAACAGTGCGTCCCATCAACATGAATGCTTATCACCGGGAGTGTCGTGTTCACATCTTGGTGGGGAAGGAGACTGACACTTATGCGTCCTCCCCTTGCTCGTTTCCTGAGCAGTTCTAAGCCCAGTGTCCACTCTCACCACACCAGTAACACCGTGTTCCGCGTTTTCGACAGGTGGCCTTTAACATTGCATTTGAAACAGGTCACACTAACAGGAATATTCTGGGCTCTGTTGTTGGGTGAGCATGTGGCTGCAACCACATCCTGATTTTGGTCCCCAGTCGTCATCAAAATCCTCGCTCTCGACATTAGCTCCCCCATGGTAAGGGCTTTGATGTTTGGCACCTGTTGAAGAGCAATTGAGATAGCGTCAGGGAACCCAGTGACGAAAGTCAATTTTGTGAGTCTCTCTAAGCCATCTCCTGTGAATCCTGCCAATCCAACCAACTGCCTGATTTTGTTGGCGTAAACATTCACACGTTCGCCAGCCCATCTAATCATAGTTATTTTTCTGTATGCTGCAAATGCGTCGGTAAATGCCTCTTTTGATTGGGCCTCAATCTGGTCTATCTTCTTTTGATCGTCCTCCTCCATTTCCATGTAGAGGGCCAGTGCATCACCTTCCAGATATAAAGGTAGCAGACTCACTACATCATCCACCTGCTGAAGCTGTGCAACAAGTCTCACTTTTTTCAGCCACGCTACAATATCTCCCTCGTCAGAGAACAGCTTGATAATATCACTGTTTATCCGCACCTTCGCCATAGTCGGGACGAAATAGCTTGAAGCAAAATGTAGTAGGCAAAAAAAAAAAATCAGGAACACAGATAGGAAATAGTCAGTATCGCTCACCTCTAGAAGAGAGGGATTTCTTGGCTGTAATAAACATAGAGAAAGAAGAAGCAGAAAAAAAAAACAAAAAAAAAACTCGGTTCTCACAGACATGTGGTTCGTCACAAAGAACAATCCAATCGCCAGAACCATCTACACACAATCAAAACCACCTACACACAATCGGCCAGACACACCTCACTGCTTTCCAGCGTCCTACCTTTATAGCGGCTGAGAATTATCTATTTGCATAATCGCGCGAGAGTAGACACGATTCTACGAGAATTGCATGGGGTCAACGCTAAATCCATCGACGCAATCTTGGAACTCTCTCTTCTGCTCAGCCTGAAACACAACAGACGTATCCGAGGTAAGCTCTCTATTTCCCCTCATTTCGGTTATTGCTAATTCTGCTACAGGTTCGTTGGGTGGGGGCACACAGGTCAAAAGTTTCTGGTTGCTATTTTACGTTAGGATTATAAGGATTACATATATGCTGGACAATCATAAGCAGAAAATAATTCAGTAGTTGACCAGGAAGTTTTTTGTGTTAATTTACTTTTGTGGGTAATGCTCGTACATGGACTAGCTAGTACACACACGTATCTATCTATCTATCTATTTATCTATTTATCTATCTATCTATATAAAAGGAATTGTGTGTGTTTGTTCTCTATAGGTTCCGGAACGACTGCGCTAATTTTTTTAAAGTTTAGTATGAAGGTACGAGGTGTCTGTGTGTGTTCTTACGTGGGTTTTGTATTGGAATGCATTTGATTAGTATCAAAAATCGGTAATCGAAAAAAATCTGATTAAAGAAAGAAGTTCGATTTTGATCAAAGTTAACACTTTTATACAACGTAACGTCACGAGTGCATTTGAGAAGTTTTATCCCCACACAAGCAAAAGAACATTGCATATAAAATAATTTCATAAAATCAACAGATGGTTCTTTGATAAGACAGTGGCACGTTCGAAATGAATGATTCAGTTTAGAGCAGAGTTAAACCATGATACTTGACTTTTACATTTTAAACTTTAATCAAAGCCGTTAAATAACAGATCATTTTATAAATCAACAATAGATTCTCTCCAGTGCAATGTAGACTACAATGTATTGTAGAGTAAGTAACTGCAGAAAGGAATGGGAAACATTCCCCTAATATATTTTGGAGGGGTCCATTACTAAAGCAGGCAATCAATAAATTTGATTAAAAAAATGTGCGCTTTCACAGATTCTAACAATTAAGGTATTTGAGGGTGAAACGTTTGTTGATCCTCAGTCAATCCTGGACGATATCGAGTCTCCTATATATATATATATATATATATATATATATATATATATATATATGATGATGATGATGATGGACTCTCCCGTCGATTTCGGTGTATGAGGTTCGGACAACCCATATTTCTAAAACTCATTTATGCTTTTACGTCTGATGACTTTTTAGTCCAGCAAGGGACTTGCAAACAAGGCCACAAATAGAACATGAATGTGGATTTAACGCTGCAGATATTGGTGCGGCTGCTAGTCGTTTTGCTCTTACTCTGTTTTCTTTCAGTTGCCTTAAGCTTTCAGATTGAAACCTCTGGAGACCTTCAAAACACCTTGATCTCCATCCTTTTCGGTCATTCACCTCATCTTCAAGACTCCTGTATAGTATGTTCACTGCAGACAAGTTACTCTTCAACTTGTCCTTGTACCTAAGCCAAGGATGTCCGACAATTCCTTTACCACCCTCAAATTGACTGTACATCGCAATTTTTGGAATTCTGTCATCGGGCATCTTCAATACATGACCAGCCCACCGCAATTGCGATTGAATAAGGAATGATTCAATGCCAGATATTTTGCATTTTGTGAATAATTCGGCATTTGATACCTTGTCGCGGAGGCTAAGACCACATATGGAGCGTAGACAGCTTTTGTGGAAAACGTCCAGCTGATTAATGTGATGTCTGTATGGGGTCCATGACTCAGATCCATAAAGAAGAATGGAAAGAACAACAGCACGGTAGACAAGGATTTTTGAGTCTAGTCGAATACCCCTTTCGTTCCACAAGCGATGGCAAAGATTTCCAAAGGCAGAAGTGGCCTTAGCAATCCTGTTGACAATTTCATCATCAAGAGAACCGCCCTGGTTCACCTTGCTACCAAGGTAAGGAAAAGACTTGACATAATTGATATCATGACCGTCGACTTTCAGCTTGTGCGCAGGAAATCTATATTCTGGTGGATTTTGCTTTACGCCTTCAACTTGTTTTGGAGTAGGGTGTGGCTGATGCACTACCTCAGTCTTCCTTATGCTAATTGTCAGGCCAAAGGCCTTGCACGCGGCTGAAAATCGATCAAGAAGAACCTGGGCTTCTTCAAAGAATGTGGCTATGAGTGCGGCATCGTCAGCGAAGAAAAAGTCCCGAATAATTTTGATGTGAAGAAGAGTCTTGACCTTAAACCGTTGATGGTTAAATAAGCCACCAGATGACCAAAATTGAAACTTGACACCAGTGTCCAAATCATCAAATGCATGTTTCAGCATTAGTGAAAAGAAGAGCGCAAAGAGTCAGTATATATATATATATATACACACACACACATATATATATATATATATATATATATATATATATATATATATATATAAGTCAGTATATATATATATATATATATATATATATATATATATATATATATATAAGAAAATGATAATTTTATCAATATTTTACTCTATATGATACTTTCAATGTTTGCATTGACAAAACAATATTTTTATATATATTTTCACATTTATGTCAACCAGTAACACAATTTTTATTGCCGTTTATCTGCTGCTAAAAAGAGTTTTTTTTTTAATCCATGGTTTCAGAGTTTTTCTTCTTTGCTTTGAATATTTGCTGACTTAGTAAATATTGTAACTGAAACAATTCTTATTTTCATCATTAATTTGTCTTTGTTTTGTATTTCTCTCTCTAGTATCATGAGCTTCCTCTTAAAATGAATGATTAGTGTGTATATATATATATATATATATATATATATATATATATATATATTTTTTGTGTGTGTATGTTGTGGTTTAATGCTTAAAGAAAAACGAGAAGGCTTGAAAACAGTGAAATGAAATATATATTAACAGAAAATACAGACATTTGTATTGGTTGAGTGGGACTCCACTCAACTGAAAGGATAAAGTAAGGTTGCGAACCACTCCCACTGAGTCACAGGTCCAAACTAGTTGATAGCAGAAACTGGTTACCGGAAGTGACGTCAGAAATAGTCCATTGTCAGAATCTGTAAAAGTGTCACACCAACACCCTATCCTAAGCTTTTTCTTCATAAAAACTGTTAATATCTCTTACGTTTAGGAGTGATGATTAATGGATCGCTGACTGTTCTTTTCTGAACCAACCGTCGTGGTTCTGATGTTGACTGATGGGTGGGTCGATATCAAATGTGTCGAAAATGGTACGTTGTTGTCCTTCATATCTATCTTGCTCTTGATGTCGCAAATAAAGTCGTCCTTTTCTGCTTCTCGTACTACTGTTGAGTTTTTTGTATACCTCATCCGTTGTGGGGAGGGGATAGTGGTCATCTTTTAGAGCCCCATTCAGGCCTGTGGAAAAAATCTGCACAGACACGAATTTTGCTTGTCTTTCTCGTAATGTGTACAGTAAGGGCAGCCCATTCACTGGTGCATACTTTCAATAGTATTTCGGCCTTTTCTAACGGATCCAGTCCCCTTTCAATTTTTTCAACGGCCACAAACGGAATGTTTCGCTTCTTGAAAACAGGTAAAGCGTTTCTCTTCAGCTCAAATCTGGCTCTAACCTTGGTACATCTTCCTAATCCTGATGTAAAACCTTCCGGAAATTTTCCTTTTAACTCGTCCTTTAATTGTTGTGCTCCAGGAGAGTTTTCTACCTTATGACAGAAATTGTTTATCAGTTGGTCCCAGGGTTCAAATTGCTCGATTCAATCTGTTCTAAAGATATTTTCAGATGTCTTGTGCACAAAGACTCTTACTTTTTTGACAGAATCATTCAGTGTCACAGAGAGTATCAGCTGTCTCTCAAATTTTATCTTATCGCATGTCATTGCAACCTCTTCCATGTTTGTATGTTGATGATTGACAGATCTGAACCGGAATCCAACTGTAAATTCACTTACTTGTTGAGGAAGCTAACAGTTACATATTTCCACCGGTTCCTCTCCGATTCAGTGTCAGATCTCACTTGTTGCAGCCTGTTATTTCTTCTGTTCTTTATGCAATATGTTGATTTGTGGCCTTTTCTACCACACTCACTGCATGTTTTATTTTTGTAAAAACAGTCTATAGACCAATGTTGTCCGCCGCAACAACTGCAGTGACTTGTGAAAGATTTTGGTTTGGAGATTGGATAACTACTCTTTGATTGTGCTTGGGTCGTCTTTTTGTGTCCTTTGATCTGTAACTAGTCTTTTGTACGTATGACACGCCTGACTTTTTGATGTTTCTAGAGTTGTTCTTTACGCTGACTACACGTTAGCAATCTTCTGACAGCTTTTGGAGTGTAAGCCCCTGTCTTCTTTCTAGTCTTGAGAGTATTCACCATCTTATCTTTGTGCTTTTCATCGAGATGGGACCCTGTGCAAAAATGAAACACTTGAAATCATCTGCTGATAATTTAGCCAGACGAAAGTTGTTGTAGTGTTTGTTAACAATGGACACAAAGGTAAGATAATCTTCATCGTCATGTTTCGTCAGGTTGAAACACTTCCATCTCTTGTGAAAAAGAGTCGTATTTAGGCCAAAAAGTTCAGATAAAACTTACTGTGTTCTGTGGTCCCTAGTTTTTTAAGAGTAAGCGGACACTTTTGGCATTGCTCCACTCTTGGCAATCAACAGTGAATAAGTCTTTGTATCACCTATAAAAAGCCTCAAACGTCTTATCCTGCTCAAGTACACAGGTGAACATTTCAATAGAATTCCATATTGTGTTTTGGGAAAAGCTGCTCTCTTATAACTGTGTTCCATTCTGTTCAACATTTTTAAGGAAGGTTCTTCTTGTCCCCTCTGTTGAAGTAACAATTTCTCATCCAACATTTGTTACTGGTTATCTTTTTGTTCCTTGCGGGACTGCAGGAAAAGTTGTTGTTTCTGAAACAGCTGTTAGGATTGGAACTGGAGCTGTCTATTTTGTTTTTATTAATGATGTAATAAAAGAAAAAATAAAACTTTTCTTTCAATTTCCGGATTTTGTAGTTATACCCATATGCATTTTCTTTTCTTTTGATGGGTTGATAGGGTCTATTTCTCTGAGAAATTTAGGACAATATACACTCATTGATTGATATAATAATTAAATGAACGATTTTGTGCTACGAAACAGGTGCCGTGAAGAATTGTGAATGTCAACATACTTAAAGGAATAAATTGCAAGATGGACGACATCATGAAACTTGGAATATAGACTTTTGTCATTTGTTTATTATATGCTCTGTAATTACATTGAGCTTTATAAATTAAGGATTGGTGTAAATAAAAGGTGAAATAAAATTTAATAAACATATTTCCACAGCATATATATATATATATGTATGTATGTATGTATGTATGTATGTGTGTGTATACAAGTGGCAATTTCTGTCACATATGAAGTTAATTTTGTTCTGAGCTCATTGATAATAAATGTAAGTAATTACGAACTCGAATGTGACTGTTAATCTCTGGGAATTTGTATCAGTTATCGACAGAAATCGTGATTATGTTGGATTTATATGTACCACCTTCGTTTATAATCCCATAATGTCCGACTTGAGAGAGGGAAATCAACTTTACTTTATTATATGTATGTGTTGATAAGCAGGATATTATATCAAAATCGTGTGAACATGTCAAAGTTTATGATAGCGAAAAAGAAACTACCTGAAAAATCTAAACTCTGAATTCGTATCTTCTGAAATTTAAAAAAAATGTAATAATAACAATATTAGAAACTTGAAATTGTATTGATATCAGCCCATCAGATCGCAGCAAAAATAAAACCATTAAGGGGCATTCTGTATTTACCGAGAAAAGTCGTATATGCTAAAAAATAATATTAATAATAATGAAACAATGAGAGTCTGAGTCTGAAAACGTATAAAATGAAGGGAAATTACTGGTGTTTGATGAGAGATTGGAAGTCGATTTGTTGGAGTAAGTGAAAGATACCGCTTACATCATGTTAGTAAAATTGGTTTGCGAGAGTCCTAGTGGTCGGTTCTAATGTAGGAAATTACTAAATGAAAGTAATTGTTAATTTCTGGAAACACATTAGCAAGAATTGTGATTATATTGGAATATATAGTTCATTTATAGTCCTATGATATCTGATTTGAAAGGTGGAAATCAACTTTATTATATGTATGTGTGTGTGTTTACTTGGAAAATTTTTTTTTTCATTTATATTTCGCTTTTTGTGTACAGGGTGACCCCAAAAAACGGGCCCCGTGTACACTTTATTCACTGATTCCCCTTATTTTATAGGACATGGCAGAATCAACGACCGTGAGTACACCAAGACCCCAGTGGGAGCTGGGACAAAGAATACACTGTGTTAAATTTTACTACAAGACAGGCTCGTTTAAGAAAACCCAGGACAGTTTCATGCGTCAGTTCGAATGTGAAAAGGCTACATCCAAAGCAGAATTCAGAACTGGGTGGACCACTTCGAGAAGTATGGGACCGTGGACCACCTCAACGCTGCCAGAGAGAACCGTCCCAGCCACTTGGGACGTCCCAACAAGCGAACAGCCGAGCTGGTCGAAAGAGTAAGAGAGTCTCCAGCAGAGTCCGAAATGCTCTGTGCGTAAGCGAAGTCAGTCCCTCGGTATGTCCCGTGAGATTTGCAAGAGAGTGCTGGTGAACGATATCAGGGCTTACCCATACAGAATACAGACGCTGCAGACTCTTACAGCCCCAGACAAGAAGCAGAGGAGGGCTATGGCAGTCAAGATACTCTAGAAGAGACACCAAGTTTCCTTAACCTCCTTTGAACCTAAGGTGAAGCCCACTTCCATCTTGATAGAAAGGCGAGATCCAAGACAAATGTCTTCTGGGGGTCCTCCAGACCCAATGAAGTAGCCACCAAGCCCCTGTACTCTCCTAAGTGCACGGTATGGTCTGCAATCTCGGCTAGAGGCATCATCAGACCACTCTTCATCAAAGAATCTGGCACAGCAGTGACAGTCACAAAGGAGCGGTATGTGGAGATCCTCAAAACCTTCAAGAGTAAGCTCCAGACCATTTACCCATCGTTCATGAGCAAGTTCTGGTTCCAGCAGGACGGAGCAAGTTCTCACACCTCAAATCTGTCCCGAGATTGGCTGAAAGAGAACTTCGGAGGCCGAATGATCAGTCTCAAGACTGATTTTGAGTGGGCGCCCCATAGCCTGGACCTAAGCCTCCCAGATTTTTTTCTTTGGGGCTATCTTAAGGATAGAGTCTATGCAGGGAAACCCAGAACCATTACGGAACTCAAGGAAGCCATCAAGGAGGAATTACCAATTCGGTCTGTAAGAACGTCATGGACAACTTCGTGCTGCGCCTCAAGAAATAATAATGGAGGCTATCTAGAACATATGCTGTAGAACGGAGAAAAAAAGGCCAAATACCCTAGTGTTTTGATGTGATGTTTAGAATATAATAAACTAGTTATGACCAAAGTTTCATCTCATTCAAACAAAACACTAAGAAACGGGGCCTAATTAGAGTTGGGGCCCGTTTTTTAGAGGTCACCCTGTATACCAATCCTTTTTGCTTAGAAGCTCAATGTATGTTAAATATAACAACAGAGTATTAATTGTCTGTATTTTTGAGATGAGGTGTTTTCATTTATTGAGATTGTCGGACTGACAATTCACAATGGAGAAAGAAAAAGATAACCAACTGGCGATCCTTGATATACTCATATCACGCACAGAGCATCCGTATATCGCAAGCCTACCTTCACCAGACAATACCTTAACTTCAACTCCCATCACCCATACAGTATCAAACATGGAATCGCACACTGCCTACAACATCGAGCAGAGACAATAAGTAGCGACGCCATTACATACCACCAAGAAATGGTCAGGTTGAAGAATACCCTCCGGCGTAACAACTACCCCAATAGCATACTATCCACCAGACTTGTTAATAGTATAAGAGAGGATAATGAAACCCAAAAACCACCAACGGTCTTCCTACCATACATACGAGGCATCTCCGAAAAGATTCAGAGAATATCTGCCCTCTACAACATCAGGACGGTATTCAAGAGTGAGTCAACACTCAGACGACACCTGGTACGAGTGAAGCCCCGCATGGAGGAGAACATGACCAAGAACTGCATATACTCCATCCCATGCAGTTGCAGAAAGGTTTACAAGGGTGAAACATGCCGCTCCCTTAAAGTAAGGGTGGAAGAACATCGAAAAGCGGTAACTAAAGGGGAGACGGAAAAATCGGGTATAGCCAACCATGTCTGGATGGAGAGGGGGGACCATCGCCCCCTATGGGATGAAGTAAAAATAATAAACAGAGAGACCCACTGGGAAGTAAGAAAACTTAAAGAAACAGCTCACATGCTCGGACATAACAACCTACTGAGAAAACCAAGCATAGAGCTGAATGCAATTTGGACACCTATAATAGAGAGAGAAAACCTTGAATAACAATATAGGTTTAACATTAACAAAAACCAACTAAGAATTGTCCTAGTGACATATGGCCGTGGTCCTAGGCGCTGCATCAAAGTTTACAGTTACCCAAAGGTGCTGAGTTCAATCCTGAACGAAGGTAGTGAAAAGTAACATTCAAAATAGAGAATCAGCCACTATGTCCCAGAGCCTAGCTGGAGTCCGAACACAGTACCCCGTAATAATAATAAAGGGTTGGGTTCGAGACTCCTAACAAACGGTTCCCCATTTCGATACAAAACACCTGATGAAGGCCGGAGGGCAAAACGGCCGAAACGTGTGACTATAACAACTAAGATGAGGAAGTCAGTCCGACAATCTCAATAAATAACAACAGAGCATATATAAAAGAATAACAGTATAGTTATATTCCAATATCCAAATATTTTTTCATGCAGAACAACTCCTCCAGCATGTTAAAATTTCGGCTTGTTTGTTTTAAAGACCCGTTTCGTGATGCAGAAACAATCGGTTATTATTATGTCAATACAGGCTCTTTTCATGCACACATGTATGTATAAATAGATGGCAAAACAGCTATATTCCAAATTCTAAGCTGTTACTAATCTTACCATTTATTTATTTCAATATGTAAAAACGTCCACTCTTGATAGTATCTGTTTCGTAGCGCAGAAACAAACGTATACTTATTATATAACTTTTGAATATTTCTCGAATTGACTTTTCAGCAAAGTTTTAACTTTTTAACTTTAAAAATAAAATAAAAATAAATGATCATGATCACATAAATCCGAATAAATCCGAAAATTATATGCATACATGGAACAATTACGTTGACACACCAGTTCTCACCAGATCACCGAAGTTAAGCAGCATTGAGCCTGGCTAGTACCAGATAGGTTACTATTTGGGAAGGCTGGGAGCTGTATGTACCATACAGACTCGTAGAAATTTCCGGGCTGGTATCTGGGGGCGTATTAATTCACTGGAAGAGATGTAATGCCCAATCTTCGTTAAGACATGCATCGAGGAGAAGGAAACTCCGATGTAAAAACTCTGATGTAAAAACCTGCTGTCTACTGTATACTCTGTCCTGTGGCAGTCATCTGCACTAACAAAGGTTAGCAGTAATACTAAAAAGTGTGGTTGGTTGTACACAAAGCCTTCAATGCTATAAACAAACTATCTATCTGAATTTCCGTTGTTGCGGCAGAAGTTTATTTGTTGAAATCGACGGGAGAGTCCATCATATATATATATATATATATATATAGTCATCCACAAAAATACTGTTTCGCTATTTCATAGTTCATCAGTGCGGCTAGACAAGCAACTGCCTCAAGCCAGGATCGAAACCCGACCGCCCAAATGACAATCAAGGTCTCTCACCATTACGCTATACGCCTGATGCTGTGTGGGTCATGAATTACCGATGTTTTGACATATATATATATATATATATATATATATATATATATATATATATATATATATATATACATAAGCAATTTATATCATACATAAAGTGAATTTTTTTACTTCTAGCAATGTTCGATATTCCTAATCATTGATAATAAATGTATCCTATGCATCAAGGCAGAGTCAACAGAACGGATGACCTTTGACACGATGGTATTCTCTAGTTTCACTTGTCTTGCTCATCTGAGCAAGCAGAACTCATAAAAGACGTAATGTCTTGAAGAAATTCTATAATTAGAAAAGTGAACAAGAAAAAACCACAAACAAATCTGACAAGCTTTCGGATCTGCTCCCCAACCAAAAGCAAGCAAGAGAAGAATATCACAGTATTTCATCACCGAGGGAAAGAGAGATCAACTTCAAACTCTATCTGACAAGCCCATCATTGCTTAAGTTACAAAAGGTTACTTTCATGTTAAGTATGCTTGGCTATGTGCGGAGAGATAATCTCACAATCGTTCCGATTATTTCTGATGTATTAAAAACAAAACATATACAAAAAAATCTACAAATGTAAGAATAGAAAATAATTTGACGAGCAGAGGCTAGACAAAACAGTTGCCAGGAAAAAGGAAGGAAATAAAAATAAAGAGAAAAAAATGATTTCTTTCAAAATATGTGGGGCAGTTTTGTTTCATTGAAATTGTTGGCTGATAAGCAGATCTCCAGGTTATGGAACTCAATTATATACTATTAATAAATTTGCTTACGTCATTTAGAAACTAATTGAATTATCATCCGTAGTAAGACAACATTATATCTATACATATAAAGAGAAGCCAGTTATATTTACACAGTCAAACCTGCATAGCAATCAGCCTGACTCAGGATTTTCTAATA
Source organism: Euprymna scolopes (assembly GCF_053919585.1). Lineage (NCBI taxonomy): Eukaryota > Metazoa > Mollusca > Cephalopoda > Sepiida > Sepiolidae > Euprymna > Euprymna scolopes. The sequence goes on from NC_136488.1 coordinate 30,812,117, forward strand.
TGGGCCCTGCAAAAGCCTGGGTTTACTTAAGGGCTTTGCTAAGAATTCCTTCAAGAGACCGATAAAGAGGCAGATATTATGCTGCCTTTGTAGATATGTGCAAATGTATTTTTCAGTTTTTTATGCTTATAAAGAAAAGTCAAATTTTTCGGACTACTGTTCTCATCTTGAGTGTTATTTTGACAAAGTTTCGGTCGATGTAACCCCCGACGTTCTTCAAGTGTATCTTGTTGAATATTGTTGTCAGACTTGAGAATATGCATAGATTTTCTAACAAAACCGTTTATTTAATGCACACATGCTCTCGTTCTATCAGTTATGACTAAGTAGAAATCCTAAGTTAATTTGCAATTGTATTTTAAGTGTCGCCCTTATTAATTATTGAACCTTCAATCTTCAGAGGAATGTAACTTACAACTGACTTTTACCAAGTACTTTATTTACTACGACACCATGGTTATTTTTTTATTTTTTTTTGTTTTTTTACATTTTCTTACTTTTCTGTATATTTATTTTGGTTGTATACATTTCGGTGAAGTTTTCTAATTCTATTAGACAATTAGGTTACTCAGGATATTAATATCAACCCAAGCCGCTTCCAAGAGGTTCATATTTCATTCAAGGATAAATTTTGATAACGATATTATTTTATTCAAAAATAAATTTCCTTCTATATTGTATGTTATTGTATTGAGCATATATATATATATATATATATATATATATATATATATATATATATATATATTGAGCATATATATATAAATGAAACCTTGTGTGAGCTCATTTCATAAGGACTCGGAAACGGCTGGGCTTACTTTTTAAAATTTTCACAATGACATTACATTATCGACCAGAGAAAAAGCTAAGGTTTCAAGAGAAGTCTCTATGGGAAGATGTGCACTGTCAATAAAGAAACTTGTAATATAAGGCGAATGTTACTTCGATGTCTGTCCGTCTGCGTCACTGATTTTAGTAAGTTAGAAAGTTAAGTTAAGAAGTAAACTACTAGCTAAGCTAACATTAGTTTCTCTCCTAAGTCCATTCCCTCTAAATAAAAACTTGAAGAAAACTCACGGGACGTCTTCTCATATATTACTTTCTATATAAAATGAAGTTTATTGTATAGCAAGCACTAGACGAAATAACGATGACGAGAAGTAGCTACTATGAAAAGAAATGGTGGCCTTAGATACATAAAGCTTTTATTTGTTATACAAAATGTTAAATTCTATCTATATTAAATAGATACTCTTTATTTGTTTGGCCTCCCCCCTCTCTTTGCCATCGTTTTTTGAATACTTAATCAATCAAGCACTAGTTCACAACCTCATAGATACTAAACTTCTTTCTGAACGATAGCATGGATTTAGGCAAGCCCGTTCTACTTCAGGTATCCTAACTATAATCTCTGAACATATATACCATGCACCCGATAAGGCAGGAGATGCTAGGCAGTAGCCCTAGATATATCTAAGGCCTTTGAAAGGGTTTGGCATGATGGGCTTCTCCTGAAATCTAAATTATATAATATTACTGTACAAATACTTAACATAATGAAACATTTCTTAAGACAAAAATCTGGGTTGCTCTCGATGGTCTTACATCCAAACAGCAAGATATAAATGTAGGTGTGCCACAAGGATCGATCTTTGGACCTTTATTATTCCTCATATTCATAAATAATCTCCTCGATTAAATTGTCTCCGAGAGGTGTATATTTACTGATGACACTATGCTCTATAATAAAAGATGAAAACAAATGAACATATATCTAAGGTGATGGCTTAAACCTTAGAAAAAGACCTTCAGTTTGTAGTGGAATGGGGACATAAATGAATGATAACATTCAATGCTGCGAAAGTTAAAGTTTCTTTCTTTCAATAATTACAAGAACCTTCTCAACCACAGATAGCCATGGCTAATGATACACTACCTGAATACTCTTCGTTCAAACTTCTCAGCATAATATTCACAAGCAACATAAATTGGAAAAAAATATATATTGAGTACATTGCCAAGGCTGCTGTGAAGAGGGTTAGTTCTCTCTCTACTATGCTAGAAAATTACTCACACCTGAGAGTATTCTGTATTCCTACAAGACCACCATTTATCGATGTACTAGCGGGGGATGTACCCGGCGTTGCCCGGGTGTTTTTAGGTGTGTGTATGAGGGGGGATAAGTAATAACCCTGAAAAGATGTTAAAAAAATCGGAAAAATCAAATCCCCCCCCAAAAAACAAAAACAGCGAAAAAAAACCGCTGTGTGTATAGGGGGGGGAGTAAACTAAAGAATAAGCGAAGTAAAAAAAATAAAGATGTAAAAGAAAAGAATATAGTTTTTGTTGTGAGGCTGGATTGAACCCGGAACGCGTAAGTGAAACTAACTCCAACCACTTAACTGTCTAGACTAAGAGTAAGAGGAATTTATTATAGCGTTAAAATAAGGGTTATAAAGCGAGTGAAAGAGGTTTGATTGACAGATAGCCACTAAATGAGGTCATCGCGCTGGCGTTACGAGATGACGTAGCAGTCGTTTCCTGTCTAGAATCTCTCTCTATCTGTCTGTCTGTCTGTCTGTCTGTCTCTCTCTCTCTCTTTGCGTTTGTGTATGTGTGTGTGTGTCTCTCTCTCCCTCTCTCTCTCACTTCGTCTTCCTTACTCTAAAGACTGGAAAATGGCGTCTGGCTGTTTTTATTTTTAAAAACTTCGATCGTTAATATTTTTTGTAAGCGTATTTTTTATTTTACTTCACATGTTTGGCTTGTTATTTTTCGTTTAACTATCGTATCTAACTATTTTTTAATGTTTTTTAATGTTTTTTTTTAAATATTTTTAATGTGTTAATAAATTTGGTAACGTTGCCATAGCGTAGAAGCTCATAGTTTAGCTTTAATTATTTTTTTTACCGATAATCACATTTTTAAATTGTAAATTCAGACTGCCATTATAGCTTGCTGACGTCAAGATCACGTGACATGACTCAGCGGGTTTTTGAATACAAGTTGACCCAAAATAAACGGCCGCGTGTATACTTTATGTAGAAGAGTTGACGCCCGTATTTTTTGGGGCAGTTATAAATCGATTTAAAAATATGTAATGTTTAACATTAAAATGTCACCTTTTTGCCCCCCCCTGCAGAAAATCGATCAGTTGACGCACTTTTGATGGTCATTTTGGGCCAATTCTTCGATATTTGTCATCCAGAATGTGGGGCTTTCATATGAGACCAAGTTTGTGAATTTTTGTTCCGTCGGTCGAAAGTTTTTAGCAGACACACAAACATACATACATTTTCGCTTTTATATATATATAGACTAGCGAGGGGTACCCGGCGTTGGAGGTGTGTGTGTGTGTGTGGGGGGGTTTTAAAAAAAAGTAAGTATGAGGATCGAACCCGAACCGTTGAGGCAAAGTTGTAAATTAAAGTGTGAAAAAAAAAAAAAAAAGTGCGATGTTAACCATTGCCCCACCGCGAGATGCTAACGGAAACACGTTTGAATTTATTTAATGAGTTGGATTTAGCAGGTGCCCGTTTTAATGAGTTAATGAGGTCAACTGCGGGATAGTATTCATTACTGCTGAACGCTTTTTTCCCACCCCAAGATGTTATAGGAAAAAGACTAACCCACATGCGGCGAGCGACAAATATTGAATATTTATCTTCCCGAAATCGACCAAATTAAATAGACAGGCGAGCTTCGTTGTTAACTGTGAGATATTACCATTTATATGTAATATAAAAAGTTTTAAAAAGTTGTGAACCGACCGACCGCTTCTCTGACAGAAGCCTTTTGTAGACACACAGAAAAAGCGAACACACACACATACATACATACATACATACATTTTCGCTTTCATATATAGAGATGGAGTATTGTTGCCACATCTGAGTTGACATTTCTAGACAGGGTTCCTAGGGGTCACCAACTTAATAGGTCTCGCACTATTAACCAAACTCAAAAATGTTGCATCCATGTTTTACAAGTATTTTTCTGGAATGTGCTCTTATGAACTCCAAGCATTTGTACTCCCTGAATATAAATACCCCCAAGTAACCTGACAAGCAGCAAAATCCCACCTTCACAAAGTAAAGATCCTTAGATGCCAAAAAGCCTTAGAACTGCTAGTCTCTCCTTCTCTGACTGTATTAACATACAGAAGGTTTAAATGTAATGTGCACAGGCATGTCACTGCTCAACTCCCCACAGAGTATCCCTGTACATTTTTCCAAAAATAGTATCTCTTTACGTCATAGTGTTACTGTGCCTTGTTTGGAGTGAAATAAAAGTATATATATATATATATATATATATATATATTCGGTGAGTTTAGAATCAGAATCAGTAATTGTATCGGAATCGGCAATTTAGAACAGAATCGGTAATTGTATATGAATTGGGAAAACTATAAGAAATAATCCGTCACTTCTTGGTAGAGGAATTATTATTCTATAACTGTTTCACTTTTTGGTATGACACATGATTCACCTTGTTGATGTCAATTTTGGGAAATCCAGTTTCATTCCACTACATTTCGAACACATCTCACACAAGTCTTTGTTAAATAAAGATGAAAATTAAATTACCCTTGTTGTGACAAGCTGTCATCTTATTGAATAAAAGTTTTAATTAATTGTACACAACCACCTGTCTCCATAAGAAATTTAGAGCTGATGTTAATATTCAGCACCGAAATAAAAAGGAAAACAGTTTTAGACTTATGTTTCTCTCTATAAAATAAAACAGTATCAGTGTTTATAGATACAGAATGTCAATAAAATCTTGAGCCATAGAATAACTGGATATTCATTGGTTGTCATATAATCTTTGGTTCGTTTTGACACCATTCTGCCAGCCTAGAGACTCAGTTTAACTATTAGATTCTTTTTTGTCAGATTTTCAGTTCGGTCCTATGAAGCCAATCCTTCATTTACGAAGGTAGATTTTCTACTGATCATGTAAATTGGCCTACCAGGGAATATCAATGGGTTCGTTTTCCGTTATTTTTGCAGCCAACCAAAATGATCCCACTTTCTGACCTTGTTTTCTTTTCTTACATATTTGTCCAGATTTTAGTGTATATTTAAAGTATATGCTGAAGCCACAACACTAATTCTGAAAATTTGGCAAATGCATTTCATAATTAACAGCAGACAAGTAATTTCTGGGAAAAGGCATCATTCATCTAATTTTTTGGATATCAATTTTATATTTTTGTCCCAGCAGGAATAATGTATCTTTTTTTTTCATCTGGCAGTTGGTTATCATTATTGCCTAATGGTTAAGTTGCTGGGCTCTCTCTATCACACCTGAAAAATATTCACACCTGACAGTATCCTATATTTCTACAAAGCCATCATTCACCCCTGCACGAAATATTGTTACTACATATTGGCTGTGGCATCAAACACTATTGGACACAGTCCATAAAAGAGTTTCCAATATTATGTTTCGCATTGTTAATTAAGTTCCAATCTCTGTCCTATCGCCTATCGCCTCAATACTGCATCCCTGTTTCTTGTTTTACAAGTAATTTAATGAATTTTGAGTTGATTATATCATAACACTGGTGCATTCTAGACAACCTAACAAGGAGGAACATTCAATGCATTCATTATAGAGGTCCCCAATACTGGGGAGCCTTTTACTAGACTTTGTAATTCTTCCCGTTTCCTGCTTTTCCGACTGTACTAACGTGTTGATATTTAAATGTAATGTGACCAAACATCTCGCTATACTTGTTATTGCGCATATCTGATATGCACTAGAATTTCATTGAATGAATATCTAGGAATCTACAGCATTACAGTAATTATCTATGATATAAATATCACCTGTCTGTTTAAATGTATGTATGTACGTATGTATGTATGTATGTCAGGTCATGTCATATGCTACTGGTACCATGTAACCCAGTACTACCTGCCTCATGGTCGGGTCACCGGCGACTAAACTGGTTCCCCCACCAGACTTGTTTGGTGAGGAGGGTGGCTAGTCTCCCTGAAGGATTAAAAACAAGACCTTCCAAAGGGCGAATGAACTCTTTTTCTGGGTCAACGGCCAACTAGCACAGTGTATATTTGTGTGTGTGTGTGTGTGTGTGTGTGTGTGTATGGGTATTGGGGTGGAGAGGGCTCCCGTAAGCCGTGGTGAAGGCAACCTTTCTAGGAGAAGCAAATCTCTGATTTAAAAAAACATAAAGCGGGAGACCAGTACTCGCATTAAGCTGGTCTGCAGTTTAATTTGTTGCTGGCTATCTTGCTCTTGCTTGTTGCTGGATCTCAACATTTTGAACCGAGAGAGAGACTTAGCTGTCGTACAAAGCTAAGACTCTGTAATATCATCTTTGTATAGATACTCCTTCAGGCATTTGGGCTCATAAATTTTTAATGTCTGAGGGAATGGCACTCGTCTGACAAGACGTTGCAATCATCATGTATGTATGTATATATGTATGTATGGCTGCCCAAAACTTTTGACTGCGGTGACGGATTTTCATATGATCGGTACTGGGCGCTTTTCTACAGGGAAGTGTTCCTTTTTTCGCCGATATTTTCGAAAGTAATCCCCTGTTTTCGATTGTCTAGGCTTAATTTAAACCTGCATCACTTCCGGTTTGGCGATGGGCGCAATTGCAAAGACATCTAGTTTTTTTTCATGTTCTTTTCCCCCATCGTTGCACGAGTTCGAGCCTCCCTGCCTACTACCACATTTTTTTGCTTAACACACACCTCCAAACACCCGGGCAACGCCAGCCACCCAGACTAGTCTATAATATAAATCTCACCTGTTTGTTTAAATGTATGTATGTATGTCCCGAAAAAACTTTTGACAGAAGCGATGGATTTTCACGAGACCGGTATCATTTTGAAGATCTACCCTTCGGACGACAGATATCGAAAAATTAGCTCAGAACATTATTTCCTTCACTCTCAACAGGGCACTTTTCTAATGGGAGGGGTCACTTTTTCGCCGATATTTTCGAAAGTTATCCCCTCTTTTCGATTGTCTAGCCTTAATTTAAACCGACGTCAGGCTAGTACATATATATATATATATATATATATTATTTTTAAAATATAATTATCCACTGACACGTGTTTCGTCATCTACGACTCACCAGAGTGGCTGAATCTAGCGAGATTTGAAATTGGAACATATATATATATATTATATATATATATATATATATATATATATATATATATACAGTAATGTCCAAAAGTTAAGGAACGGTCGATCATTTTTATTGAGTGGCTTCTAACTTTATCTATGAAAGGGGAAAAAAATTTGGTGCATTTTCCAATGTTTAATAATGGTAGTTAAATAAAAAAAATAAATTTTTTATTTCTAATTTTGAATACATATTAGGTTTTTTTTTACATATAAATAATTTTAATTAAATTATAGGCGGTCAAAAGTTAAGGAACTTGGAAAATTAATACAAACTTCAGCAATTTTAATAACAACTTACCAAAATGTCGACTCTGAAAAAATCTATATATACAAGAAAACAGCTTATCTGTGGCCATTATGATGAAAAAAAAAAAAAGATCATAGGGGTGATTGCTAAAATATTGAACATATCTAAAAGCATTGTTTCCGGTTATTGAAAATAGAAAAAAAGGTTTACCATTGACTGAAAAGAAAAATATCGGGCTGACCCCGAATAACAATTAAGAGGGAGGATAGAAAAATCACTCGATCATCTCGTTCAGATCGCTTTAAAACTGCGGATTCAATATCCCGGGATTTTATATCCAAAACTCGACAAAAAATTTCCAGACAAACGATCTCACGAAGATTAAACGAAGTTTAATTATTTTCAAGGAGTCCATGCTCAAAGCTTTTAATTTCTATTGAAAATTAAAAAAAGCCACATCGTTATTCGCCGAAAAACATTTGTTTTGGGAAGAAAAAAATGGGGAAAGATTCATTTTAGTGATGAATCTAAATTCAATCTTTTCGCATCAGACAACAGACCACATGTCAGAAGAAAAAATGGAGAAAGATTGTACCAAAAGTATAGTAAAAGTAGTATAATAGTATGGGGCATGATATCGTCAAAAGGAACTGGGCCATTTGTGAGGATTTATGGAAAAGTAAATGCCCGAACGTACAGAGAATTGAACATGTGATTCCCAATCTTTCTGATTTTGATATCTTTATGCAAGACAGTACACCGTGCCATAAAGCAAAAATAGTTTTAGAAGAGCTAAATAGATTCAATATTTGCGTTATGGATTGGCCAGCTAAGAGACCCAAGCCAATTGAAAATTTTTGGAAAATTATTGGTGAAAAGATCACAGGAAACCCCCCCAAAATCTTGATGATTTATGAGAATGTATTATTATGTACATCTATATCAAAAACACTTGTAAACGTTTTTTTTTAATTTTTAAATTTATTATTTCCATACTTTGTGGACCAGGCGCGTACGCAGACCCCACAATTTTAATGAACCATCATTATGCCAGATAAAACATACCCATTCCTGTGTCTCGATACATCTATCATTATATGTGATCAGTTTTCTATAATAGACAACCATATAGGAGCCTATTCGTGACCATACACGCACACAGACGCTCAGCTTTATATATATATATATATATATATATATATATATATATATATATATATATATATACATATATATATATGTATACATATATATATATATGTATACATATATATATATATATGTATACATATATATATATATGTATACATATATATATATATGTATACATATATATATATGTATACATATATATATATGTATACATATATATATATATATGTATACATATATATATATGTATACATATATATATATATATATATGTATACATATATATATATGTATACATATATATATATATATATATATGTATACATATATATATATGTATACATATATATATATATATATATGTATACATATATATATATATATGTATACATATATATATATATATATATACATATATATATATATATATACATATATATATATATGTATACATATATATATATATGTATACATATATATATATGTATACATATATATATATACATATATATATATATATATACATATATATATATATATACATATATATATATACATATATATATATGTATACATATATATATATATATACATATATATATATATATACATATATATACATATATATATACATATATATATATATATACATATATATATATATATATACATATATATATATATATACATATATATATACATACATATATATATATATATACATATATATATATATATACATATATATATATATACATATATAGATATATATATATACATATATATATATACATATATATATATATATATACATATATAGATATATACATATATATATATACATATATATATATACATATATATACATATATATATATATATACATATACATATATATATATATATATATATATATATACATATATATATACATATATATATATATACATATATATATATATATATATATATACATATACATATATATATATATATATATATACATATATATACATATATATATACATATATATATATATACATATATATATATATATATATATATATACATATATATATATATATACATATATATATATATATATATATATATATATATATAGTAATTTATAAAATATATATGGCGATTAAGCTACACTGAATATTCTGCGTTTCATCCACTATATGATTCGTAAGGCTTATGCGCATAAGCCTGACGAATCTTACAGTGGATGAAACGCAGAATATTCAGTGTAGCTTAATCGCCATATATATTTTATAAATTACTAACTAGCTCTACCTACGTATTGAGCACTTTGGAAGTAAATACTTAAAGTTGACGCATAAATCTATACTTTCGCATATTAAATTTGTGTGAGTAAATGAAGTAGTTATCTATCTATCTATCTATCTATATATATATATATATATATATATATATATATATATATATATATATATATATATATATATATAAAGTGATAAAGATTGGATTATATATATAAAAAAGTGATAAAGATTGGAGACATTTTACTCCTGGATTTCGTGATCTGCGCTGGAGACTTACTGGATTAACACTCGGCTTTCCAGATAGCTTTACAGATCTTATTATGCTGACCTTCTTATATTTAGACTGCACTTTTTATTTTTTATTTTTATACTAGCAGGGCTACCCGGCGTTGCTCGGGACCGTATAAACAATGAGAAAATTTAAATTGATTTTGAATATAATTGTTATTGTTATTTTGTTGAGAGAGGAATTTTTAATGTGTATGTATCATTTGCTATTTTGAGCAAAAGAATATTTTACTTACGCTAGGACGGGTATTACACATGTATGAAATAATTGTATCTTACCTAGGACAAGTAATTAACAGAATGTATATGAAATATTTTACCTTTTAAGCACAGGTAATTTACAACATATATTTAAAATATTTTACCTACTTTCGGACGGGTAATTTATAAACATATATGAAATAATTTAACATACTCTCGACATGTATTGTACAACATATATGAAATAATGTCTCTTCCCACCAAGGCTACCATAATTTTAAGAAAAATGAAATCATTTTTAGAAGATGGATCATTAGGATTTCCAAATTAATACATAAATACATTGTGTTGGTTAATGAGTTTGCACCCCTTGCTTCACCATGAATTTCAATTTTACTGCATTTATTTCCTTCCTCACTATCGGCACTATTATTGTAAGAAGAAAAATTATGTCATTTTTGGAAGATGTCTAAGCAGGATTTTAAAATTAATTCATAAATACATTGACACGGTTAAGTGATTATACAACCCTTGCTTCATTATCAAATTCCACATTACTTTGTTTCATTTTTTCATCACTACTGACAACAAAATATTTTTGGAAAAAAAAGTAATTTTCGGAAGATTACTCAGCAGGCTTTACGAACAAATACACAAATATGATGAAAAGCTTAGTGATTAGGCAACCCTTGCTTCACTACAAAATTCCACTGTGTTCTTTCGCTCCTTATTACTAACACCATCATTTTGAGTGAAATAGTATCATTTCTTGACCAGAACTTAGCAGGTTTTCCAAATAGTTACATAAATGCATTGATGCCAATGATAATTAGGCAACTTTTACCACAGTTTTCAATATTAATGTAGTTCTCCCAGCTTCCTACCACAATCACCACCAACACATTAGTAAGAGAAACGATGTTATTTCCGGAATATGATTCTATAGTTATTCCATATTTTTGGAATATGACATTGTGGGAGATTGCATAGTGACCTCAAAATACACATTACTCCCTCCACGCCCCCCCCTAAAGTGAAGGTTTGTTAATTGCTGGAGAACTTCAGAGCACGTTAAAAAGCAACATAATCATGTGTCTTTCTACTCACCACTACAACTGTGACGTCATTCCCGAAGTTAACATTGAAAATTCAGAAAAATATTGTTAATCGCCTACAGAAACTGATAAATTGTCTGGGTCGATTATTTCATTACAAACAGACCAATCAGTTAACTCACATTTCATCATTTTTCATAATTCTTGGATATGTTACTAATTTCGACAATCATATTCCATAATTTTAACCTACATTATCGCCTACCGCCTTACGAAAATAATAACTTTGATATATTGACCGGGTTGATTATTTTATTACAAACACATAAATCAATTAACTCACATTTCATCATTTTTCATAATTCTTGGATATGTTACTAATTTCGGCAACCATTTTTCATAATTATAATCGCATTATCGCCCCCCCCCCTCCAACAGAAATACTAACTTTTATATATTGTCTGGGCCGATTATTTAACTACAAACGCACAAATCAATCAACTCACATTTCATCATTTTTCATAATTCTTAGATATGTTGCTAATTTCGACAATCATTTTTTATAATTTTAAACAGATTTTTGCCCCCGGCCTTACGAAAATAAACACTTTGATATGTTGTCTGGACTTATTATTTCATTACAAACACAACAATCAATTAGCTCAAATTTTATCTTTTTTTTCATAATTCTTGGATATGTTACTCATTTCGAAAATAATTTTTTATAATTTAACCCACATTATCGCCCCGCCTCTTACGAAAATAATAACTTTATAATATTGTCGGGGTTTATTTTTTCATTACAAACACACCAATAAATTAATTCACATTTAATTTTTCATAGTTTTAAGCCACATTATAGCCCCCCCCCCTTACGAAAATAATAACTTTGATATATTGTTTGGGTTGATTATTTCATTAAAAAACACCAATCAATTAACTTACATTTCATCATTTTTCATAATTCTTGAATATGTTACTAATTTCTACAATCATTTTTGATATTTGTGACCCACGTTATCGCCTACCTCCTTATGAAAATAATAACTTTGATATATTGTCTGAGCCGATTAATTCATTACAAACAGACCAATCAATTAACTCACATTTCATCATTTTTCATAATTCTTGGATATGTTACTAATCTCGACAATTATTTTTCATCATTTTAACCTACATTATGGCCACCCAATTACGAAAACAATAACTTTGATGTATTGTTTTGGCCGATTATTTTATTTTAACACATCAATCAATTAACTCACATTTCATCATTTTTTATAATTCTTGGATATGTTACTAATTTCGATAATCATTTTTCATAATTTTAACCCACATCATCGACATATTAAAATGGTTTTCTAAATAGTAACTTTATTATTTCAACACAGTCCATATTCTGTGTATCAGTTTCTTGTTTAAAATAGTTTTAAAAACCTCCCCTATCCATATTAAGATAGGCATTCTAAATAATGTTAATATTCCAGGACGGTCCTTATTCTGTATATCAGTTTTTATTATTTATAAAATTGTTAAGTTAAAGATACTTCCTTTCTCCATATTAAGAATGGCTTTCTAAATAATAACAGCACGGTACATATCCTGTGTGCCATTTTTCAATTTTTAAATTGTTAGATGAAAGTACAGAATAGTTAAAACATACGCTCCCCATATTAATAATGGCTTTCTGAATAATAATAATAATAATAATAATAATAATAATAATAATAATAATAATATTTTAGCAATGTCCGTATTCTGAATGTCAGTTCCCCCCCTCCTCTTTTAAAAATATATATGAAATAAAGTATGAAATTGTAAATTGCTTCAACCATTTTCAGGACTCATTCCATATCACCCCATCACTTAAAAATAGATATGAAATAAAGAACATTTGAGATCGTAAACTGCTTCAGCCATTTCCGAGACTGACTATATCACACCCCTCTCGTAAAAATAAATATGGAATAAAGGAATATTGAGATCCTAAATAGCCTCAGCCATTTATGGGGCTGATTTCATATCCTCCCTGTCTCTTATAAATATATGTAAAATAAAGTAATTTTGAGATCATAAACTGCTTCAGCCGTTTCCGGGCCTAACTTCGTATCATTATCCCCCCTTCCCTTAAAATATATATAAAATAAAGTATTTTTGAGGTCGTAAACTGCTTCAGCCATTTTCGGGATTAACTCCATATCCCCCCTAGTTTTAAAACATATTCTGTATCGATTATTTTGTATATTTGCTTTGTTTTTTTTAAGGAGGAGATAATGCCTGGTAGGAAACTATATTACGCTTACTTGGCCTTTTTGCTAAGATCAAAGTGTAGTATCTGTCTGGTGCAGCGTTTCAGTGACCTCATCTCCCCTCCTATTTGTTTTTAAGAAGGAGATAATGCCTTGGTTTTCATGACTGAGACAATTATTTTAAATTCTTAGGAGAAAGTAAAGAATAGTAAAAAAACATGCCCCACTCTACCCATATTAAGAATGGCTTTCTGAATAATAACACTATTATTTCAGCACGGTCCGTATTTCAGTTTCTTATTTAATAAATAAATTGTTAGGTGAAAGTACAGAATAGTTTAAAAATACCTTTTCTTTCCCATATTAAGAATGGTTTTCTAAATGTAATTTCAGCACAGTTCGTATTCCGTATATTATTTTCCACCCTCTCCATCTTAAAAATCTATATGAAATAAATATGAAATCGTCAAATATAAGATATATAGGCTTATAAATCCAAAACCGCGATTAAAATAACGTATTATTTCATTTCTTTTTATTAATACAAAAAAAAAATGAGTTGGTGTTATCAGCTAGAATTTAAATCCAAACATCTAGCGTTCCAGCCTAATGTGTTCTCTATTAAGTGTGCGCATGCGTATGACCGCAAAAATGTCTGCTCGGTGTTAATGTACATTTTACATGTAAATTTGCCGATGTCTGTACGTGTTATTCATACATATAAACAAAAAGAGTATTCGCTATAAAGCATCCTTGGTTAATGAATATTATTTCCTGAAAATTTCAGTGTTATGTAACCAGTAGTTTAAGAGTTTATCTGTTAGATATTTACGCACACATGCATGTACTGTTTTATTTATATAGATATAAGATTTATACTTTTTATTGTATTTTTATTGAATTTTTATTTTATTTTTCTTTATTATCATTTTATTTTTATATGATTTTTTAAAAATATTTCTTCCTATATATTTTTTACTTAAATTATTTTTCAATCTCTCTCTCTCATTTTAATAGATAATCAGCTTCTATATACCTATATTATATTTTTATTTTTATTTCTAGTCTAATGTACATATACCGTCATATATATATAACTTTGCGCCTATCTCCTCCTCTTATGAGAAGCATTAAGCTTCGAAATACCATGGTCCAGAAAGTTTTCTTTATATTTCATGTTTTTCTATATTGATTTGATGATCAGCGTAAGTTTATTAAACTTTAAAATGTCATCAATTGTTTTTTCTCACACACAGACACACAGAAACATACCCACACATATTCTGGACAAGAATATGAGTGTAACCTCTCTTTTGATGTAGCCGCGTTTTTGAATATTATAATATATAGTCACTGTTGTAATGCTGTGAGAAAGGAACTCGTAGTAATTTAGACGTGCAGCAATTCTTCATCAAAGACAGAAATCAGTAAAACATTACGTAAAAGGGAACATTCGAAAGAAACAGAAAAAGAAGAATATAGTCTGCCAAGAGTTGCTTAACTGAAAGAGCGAATTATAGATTGACATAATGTGATTTCATTATTTATATTGAACTATGTAGCACAATAATACTTGCTGAATACTTAGTACTTATTCATTTTTCTCATTTAAGTCAGTTTTATATTTAAAATACGATGGACACTATATTCATAGAAATGTTATAAACTCGTATTTTGTGTTATTGTTTTTTCTGTTCCAAAAATCTAATTTTTGGAGCTATCGCAACAATAACAGCTTTATCAGAACATTTCTGCTGATTAAATATATTTCTCTTTCCGTGGAATTTCCACAGATGCTACTAGTATTTAATATTTAACATTTTTATCGACATATATATTTGGATGTCTATTTCATATGTTACAATCTCAGCACACACAGAACAATCAGAATAAGAAAGTTATAAATGATAATTAAATAAGTTCGATTTACATATAAATGCGTTTGTTCTCACATAAACAATATGTTGACGATAAACATCGGGGAAATATGCCAAACATGATACATAAAGACCACAGACATAATAAACATTAAAAAAATATATTAATGCATCTAAACGATCGATAAAAAAACATGTCTTTTCTGTGTGAGAGAATATAGAGATAATATGTGTGTAATCAATAACTAAATATTATATATATTTGGTTGAGTCATTTTGGGAGTTTCTACCACATATGTCCGTTACAACACACACACACACACACACACACACACACACACACACACACACACACACACACACACACACACACACACACACATATATTTGTTTACTGTTTTTCGGGGAAAGAATTCCAACAAAGTGCTCGATTACAAAGAAAAACTTTTTCGATATAAGAGCTTAATATTTATTTATTTATTTATTTATTTAATTCTACAGAAGTTCAGAAAAACTTTGGTACCGTCGGTTTCAAGCCCAACATAAAGGAAACCAGTTAATGGTAACACGTAAACGATGTAATGAGGAAACCAGTTAATGGTTACACGTAAACGATGTTCGGCTCTCTGACGAGAGCCGAACATAGTTTACTGGTTCCGTTTATGTTGGGCTTGAAACCGACGGTACCAATGTTTTTCTGAAGTTCTGTACAATAATATATATATATATATATATATATATCATGATTGCAACGTCTTGTCAGACGAGTGTCACTCCCTCAGACACTTAAATCCATGAGCCCTAACATGACTTTTATGTTTTAATTTATTTATTCATTTATTTTAGTGGTACCGGCGAATTCACACACTCAAGCAGACAAGACACTGAAGACGGTCATTGCTATATATAAATATATATATATATACGCACACGCATACACACAGACACATATCTATAAACATACACACATATATACATATATACATATATACACAATACATAATACATATACATATGCATACATACATAAATACATACGCATATATACACACACATACAAATACAAACACACATATACATACATATACACATACAAATACGTACACATATATGCACATATACATACACATACATTTAAATACATATACATATACATACATATCTATGCCTTTATACACAAACATACACATATGCATAGATACATATACATATAAATACATACACAAACAAGCATATATATACATATATACATACAAACGCACACAAACATATATACATATATACATACATATACACATAGATATACATATACATATGCATACACAAGTACATATATAAACATACGAACACATATACGTACAAACACACACGGATACATATAATGATGGCAGATCAATTATTATATGATTCCAGCATTTCAAGCCTACACGCGTCAAAACTTGTCCATTGCTATAGGACTATTTTATAGACAAATGCCTGAGGGAGTATCTATACAAAGATGATGCTACAGAGATTTAGCTTTGTACAACAGCTAAATCTCTCTCGGTTCAAAATGTTGAGGTCCAGCAACAAGCAAGAGCGAGATAGCCAGCAACAAGTTAAACTGCAGACTAGCTTAATGCGGGTACTGGTCTACCGCTTTATGTTTTTTTATATCAGGACATTGGCTCTCCTAGAGGGGTTGCCTTCACCACGGCTTAGGGAAGCCCTCACCACCCCACATAAAAAAGTAAATAAACACATGCATGCACACATACATGCATACACACAGAATGCGCGCAAACATACATAAGCATAAACATACACACATAGAGGCACACATTATAAGCATGTACTTACATATGAATACACACACGTACACATGCACATACATATAAAATACACATGAAGGAGCGTTCCAAAAGTCATATATCCTAAATGATCAGGATGAAGGTGATGGGTACAATTCAATGACTTTGACAAAACATAAAAATAAAATAAATAAATAAATAAAATAAAAAAATCCAAAACACATTAAATATACATAGAATCAGACGAAAAATCCAAATGAATAGTACAACATTTCAAACGGCTGGAGTTTTTTTTCTTCTTTTTTTTTAAATAAAATGTTTTTACACAAAAATTCACTTCTCGAAGGCAGCCAATGATGACGAACTTCACACATTCTTTACAACTAAATATACATAGAATCAGACGAAAAATCCAACTGAACAGAACCGCGTTTCAAATGGCTGGAGTTCTTTTTTTTTTTAAATAAAATATTTGTACACAAAAACTCACGTCCCGAAGGCAGACAATGATGACGAACTCCACAGATTATTTACAACTAAATATATATAGAATCAGACGAAAAATCCAAATAAACACAAAAACTCACGTCCCGAAGGCAGAAAATGATGACGAACTTCACGCATTATTAACAACTAAATATACATAGAATCAGACGAAAAATCCAAATAAACAGAACCACGTTTCAAACGGCTGGAGTTTTTTTTTTTTTTAAATAAAATGTTTGTATACAAAAACTCACCTCTCGAAGGCAGAAAATGATGACGAACTTCACACATTTATTACAACTATATATATATATATATATATATATATATATATATATATATGCATACATACATACATATACACATATATATATCTATACACACATACATACATACATAATTATATATATATATATATATATATATATATATATATATATATATATATATATTAGCATTTCAGCCCGGCGTTGCCCGAGTGTTTGGAGGTGTATGTTGAGCAAAAAAAAAAAGCGGTCAATTTTTTTAACTTTGACCCCTATTATGACCCCTTAACATTTAATTTTTGGGGCTCAAATCATATTATTAAGTTAGATTCATGTCCAAGGAACCTATATATAAAACTTCAAGTGTTTAGACCCAAAAAGTTCGGAAGAGTTTGGAAGAGTTCTCAAAGGCCAAATCGTTGAACTTTGACCCCTTAACAGCCAAATTTCTGACCGAAAACCGATCACAAAGATTTGCCCAAATCTCAGTATCCTGTATATCAAATTTCGAGTCTGTAGACTAACAATTGACAAAGTTATTGTGTAGGAAAATGTACTAACACACATACAGACACGTTCACTTTCATATATATATATTTCATAATTTTCTGCAAGGTACAAAATTTCACTATTGCAATCAGGACAGGAAGACCCATTTGGACATTCATGATTAAAAGTGGGAAATAAAAAAAAATAATGGGAGAGGCCAGCGGAGAGGTTTTGCCCCCACTTTTCGTAAGGTGGATCGATGGATTTCCTTTTTTATTAATAAAATCGAGTGAAATGTGAGGCGATACGTTTAAAATAGAATGGGAGACGATACATTAAAAAAAGTGATATAGTGTATAAGAAAAAAAAAGGGATACACTATATGTCTAAAATACCGATACGCATGATATCACCTAGAGACTGATTACGTTCAAACCTAAGAGACATTCTCTCTGCTTGCAGAGAGAAGGCTTCTTCAAGCGAACGTGAATAGTTTCCAAGAACTTCATGTGATAAGTCGAATTTTATTTTAAACATATAATCTATCATTTCACTCGATTTTATTAAAAAAAAGGAAATCCCTCGATACAGCTTACGAAAAGTGAGGGTAAAACCGGTCAACTTGCCGCCCCAATTAATTTTTTTTTTCGTTTTTCACTTTTAATTATGAACATCGAAACGGGTCTTCCTCTCATAATTGCATTATATATATATATATATATATATATATATATATATATATATATATATATATATATATATATATATATATATATATATATATAGTGTTTATTTAGGCAGCATTTTCTCATTTAGACAAATATTATTGAATAGCACGGAATTATTCTGTTTTACAATTTTCCTTTTTATCTTCTCCAATCTCCGAATAGTCCTTTTTGTTTTCTTCTCGAAAGTGTATATGTTGGATCCATAATCGCGGGCGCTTTCGACAGAAGTACTTCTATCATCCTCAGGCATATTGTAGAAATAAATGTAGAAATTCTTTTTTAATTTACTTATATATACATTTTTTTCTAGTCACGTGGTAGCTTGTTACAAGTTAGGTGGGCGGACTTTTTTTTTTTTTTTTCCATTTCTACATTTATTTCTATAATATGCCTGAGGATGATAGAAATACTTCTGTCGAAAGCGCTTGCGATTATGGATCCAAAATATACAATTTCGAGAAGAACACAAAAAGGACTATTCGGAGATTGGAGAAGATAAAAAGGAAAATGGTAAAGCAGAATAATTCCGTGCTATTCAATAATATTTGTCTCTCTCTCTCTCTCTCTCTCTCTCTCTCTCTCTCTCATATATATATATATATATATATATATATATATATATATGTGTGTGTGTGTGTGTGTGTGTGTGTGTGGGGTGCTAGTCTACCGGACTGATGAGTTGTGATACAACGAAACAGGACTGTATGTCGATGACTACAAATATATTAAGCCCCCCCTCTTTGGGTAGAGCACTGTCGTAAGTAATCTCACGCGCTACTTAAATTGGCTGAAAAAATGCGACGCTCGTTCGTTGTTTATAAAAACAATGTGGTTAGAGCACTGTACAAGTGGTGGACGGATATTTGTTTAAATAGACATTTGGCGAGATTATTTACGAGCACCGCTCCTGTGGGTCGATCGGTAGAACTGCTGACTGTCAACGCGATGGTTCTAGGTTCAATCCTTGGCTTGGGAGAGGTGCCAGTCTAGCGGCACTGATGATTTGTGATACAACGAAACAGGACTGTATGTCGATGACTACATATATATATATATATATATATATATATATATATATATATATGAAATATTGGAATGCCGTAGGATTACAGTTTGTATAATACTGTAGAGTTCAAATGAATATTGGCATCAATATTTTCAATATTTATAAGACGATCCCAAGCAACGTATGCTCAATATTCGAGATAGAGCATAAACGGAAATTCTGAGTTAAATTATGTAGAATTAAAACAAAAATCTATTGATTGGCGAAGGAGTACACATAATTATTAAAGATTTTTCCTTAATACATGAGTTTTCAATGACTGGCTCATCTCATCGGAGGAAATGTTGTTAGCAAAATAGATCCGGGTAATTATAAATTTTGCTTATTAGCACATAAATTAATGGTACAAAAAAGATACTACAAGTTAAAACAATAAGGATGCAGGAACAGTTGTAAAATATGATGAATACCGGTATATTCCAGAATGTATGGCGTTTTGATAATAGCATATCTAGGCAGGAAGTTAAATCCAAGTAATGTATATTTGATAATCTGTTATTTTCAATGTCGTTAAATAACTCGATGTTCATGCAGGCAAAATACTGGAATGAATTAACTGAAAAATATATTTTTGCGTAGTTTTTGCCTATAAATTACTTCTGTAGTTAATTCATACTAAATTTATATATTTTTTCTTATACTGATTTTTTAATGGGTTTTAAAGTATAGTATAGTATTGAATTTGCTAAAGAGGGAATCAATTCTTTAATGCTCTCGTCGGCATTTTATTTCACCCGATGAGATGAGCCCTTCATTGAAAATCCATGGATTAAGGAAAATCTTTAATAACTATTTGTACTCCTTTGTCAAACAATAAATGCATGTTGTAACTCTACGTAATTCAACTCAGAATTTCCATTCATGTATGTATATATATATGTGTGTGTGTGTGTGTATGTGTGCATATATATATATATGTATCTAGTAATGATAATAGTTATAGTAAGAAATTGTAAGTGTACACATCTAAAATAAGAATAAATAAACGCTCCTCAAAATAATATTAGGTATTTCTGCAAGCAACTAAAATATGACGATATAAGTGTTAAGTAATAATCAATTCTAAGTGATTGAGAATTTGGGGGTTCAATATTCAGTGCAGACGACATTAAGCACACAATTGCGGATTACTTAAAACTTCTACTTGGTTGTGGCTAACTAAATAAGGGGTAGCTACCCTATTGGATTAAATAAAAGGTTCTGTTCGAAATTCTGTGAAGATCCCCGAGTTCAGCAGATTGAGATCGACAAAATGCATCAGAGAAATGCTCCCCGAAACGTTGTGAAGATTCAAGATAGGAAGAGTAGTTGAAATAATAGAAATTATCAATCCTCATCTAAAAAATTTCGGAACTTGCTTTTTTCTGGCAAAGAAGATGTTTATTGTAATCATTCTTTTTTATTTCAATTAAGACAATTGAGTCTAAACTAATTTATCAGCATTCCAAGTTAAGAATGAAAACAGCGACATTATTTTCTTACCGGCGTAATACTTGCAACTAGATTTTTTGAGTGTTAAAAACGGGCAAAGTTTTACTTTGAATGAGTCCATTATACCAACGTGATGGTTGAATATGATTAAATTTTATGCTCATTTTTGCATTAAATACGAATTCTTATTAATCTCTAACTGTGTATGTTAAGTGTTGAGACATTACGTTGAATAAAGATAGCGGTGAAGAAGCAGTGCAGTACGATCCTGCTTGTAATTGCCAGTAACAAAAATGGCAGCGAACTGATTGAATCCAAAATTCGACAATTTTTATAGTAACTTTGGAAGCTTTTCATTGGTTGTTTACCATGACTTGTGGTTATAAAAACGATCGTCGAAATCATTGATATCATACCCCCCCCATCAGAAGTAAAAAAAAATTAGCAGTGTATCGAATGGATATCATAATACTTAGTTCGTTGCACTTTATCATGACAAAGGCTTGTGCATAATTTTAACTAGATCGGTCCAGTAGTTTACAAGAAAACTTCTAGATTAAGCGTGTAATTGTGGAGACTAATCCTTATTAATCTATAATTGTGCGTCAAACGGATACTGTACTATTTAGTTTACTGCACCGTATCATAACAAAGGTCCATACAAACTTTCCACTAAGTCAGCTCAGTAGTTTCTGAGAAAAAGTGGAACGAATAGACAAACAACTAGACGGACTATGAGAAATGTAATATAGATACATTGGGAGATTGTCTGCACGAAGTGATCTTTAGTGTCGAAAAAGACAAAGAGAAAACAGTTTAGATTAATACCAATCATACCAATGATAAGTACAAGAGGTTCAAAGTGTTTTACAACAGTGTTGTATGTTTCACACAACATGACTCAGCATTAATTCCGGAGATAAAATTAACTTAATTACATTCGCTTGTTTATCTTCTTATTTCAAACCGTTCATTGTTTCAAATTCAATAACCACCTTCCATCAACAACAGGGCGAGGTTAAACATTAAGAAAGCCACAAAACATGTTGTGCTAACAAATTTGGTAGCAGTTTCGCAGAATGATTAGCGGTGTTTTTTTTTGTTTGTTTGTTTGATGTATTTACGTCTCTTTTTTTTTCTTTTTTTTTTACTCATATTCACCCCAAACAAGGCATATCGCCACTTGGACATAAGAGGCTACTATTTGCGACCACACCTAGGAAAAGTTAACAAGATGTTGCTTTATGTTACATTTAAATTTCAGCATATCTGTACAGTTAGGGGAGAAGGTATCAGGAAGGGAATTCCAAAGTCTAACTGTTTGAGGGAAGAAATTATTAGAGTAGAAAGCTTTCTGGTATTTAAGAACCTGTACAGTGAAGGGGTGTGATTTTGTTGCTAATTTGGTTTGTCAGGGAAATGTACGCCGAGGGGGGCACAAGTGCAGTGAGTTCATCAGAGCACATTCCATTAAAATACTTGTAATACAGGGGCAGGGATGCAACATTGCAGCGATGGGTCATGAGTTGGATCTTAACACATTACTTATATATATATATATATATATATATATATATATATATATATGACTACTTAATTTACTCACATAAAATTAATATACGAAAGTATAGATTTATGCGTAAACTTTAAGTATTTACTTCAAAAGTGCTCAATACGTAGGTAGAGCTAGTTAGTAATTTATAAAATATATATGGCGATTAAGCTACACTGAATATTCCGCGTTTCATCCACTCTAGGACTCTTCAGGCTTATGCGCGAATTCTGTGGTTGTTTATCGTTTTTATATGCTCCTCTTCTATTGAGATTTTAGTTACCCAATCAGCTTTCTAGTATCCTCCGCGCCCATCCTATCAGCCAATGGGCATGCATTTATCGGACAAAGGATCTGTTTTAAAATTAGGTTAGTGTTTTTTTTATTGTTAGTTTATATATAAATAGTGTAGCTTAATCGCCATATATATTTTATAAATTACTATATATATATATATATATATATATATATATACAAATATATATAAATTACTATATATATATATAAATTACCATATATATATATATATAAATTACTATATATATATATATACATATATATATATATATATACACACGATTAATTGAACAGGTCTTGCTATTGAGATAATTTAGGTTTCATACCTTTCTCAATTTTATAAGTGCATAAACGTACCTAACAGATCTGATAGGATTTTGATTCGAAATAATTTTCATAGGTTGTGAGAGAGACATATTAAATTCACGTGAAACGCTTCAGACTTGTGGTTCCATAGTTGCATGGGAGAAGACCATTCTTAGCATGATTGAATTATACAAGTGTAGTTTTTTTAACACGTTGGTCTAAAGCATAACATATTCGTTGATCTAAGATATAAAATAAATGTATCTCCTATCACCTAATATACAATAAGAGACTAAACGATTTAGGTTGGATAAAGGTTATTTTGGATGGTGATTTTCTTTTCTAATACACGAAGAAGTTAATTTAAGTGATTTCGCCTTAATTGGTTGATTCGGTTTATATGAAAATCGATCTAAATGAACACATCTCTGCGTGCCTGGTTCAATTATCAAACCTGATTTTTAAGAGTTCTAGTCAGATTTACATTTGATGGCAGATATTTATGAAAATATTTGGATGCATATTAATCTCTTTCAATATGAAAATGTGTTTTCTTTGATTTGTTTGCACCCATAGGTATTGTCGAGTTAAAAACTATTTACTGTTTCAGTAAGGAATTTGTCAAAATAAATTAAGAATCATTTATTAAAATATAGAAGTTTTTATAAACTTGACCTACATGCATACTTTGAAGAGGAAATCCATCTTTAAAATTATATATACATTTGATTTTTGAATCTAGTTATTAAAGTCTGACACAAAAGAAAGAAATGAAACAAAAAAAGAAAACCCAGATTTCTGGATTTTGTTGATTACTTTTGCTTTATTTTGTGATCATTTCACAATTTCATTGTTAATTTTACCTAAAGCGAATTATTAAGATTGTTTTGCTGTAGTTAGGGATAATAAAAATCTATGACATATATGTACACACTAATATTTATTGATGACTTTTTTAAGCATGATAACAAAATGATAATTATGTCATAAATTTTGATATCTAGTGCGTTATGATATAGGACGGTTCCAATCTTTGTCAGGATTCCGATATAATTATCGATTCTGTTCTAAATTTCCGATTCTGCTACAAGTACTGATTCCGATTCTTTTTAAATTTCCAAATATAGAGTTCTTTTTGGTCGCGTTCGAGAAAAAATCCATGTAAACCATGTAATATGTGCATATATTTTCACATAGGTAAAAATACGAGCCATAAAACTTAAATCTTAGATGAAAACAAAGAAATAAAACTAAAAAGAATCATTTTTTTGGTATCAAAAAATGGATACAAATCTTTCCGATTTTGATACACAAAATGTTCTGATTAATTTGATTCCTGATTCCGATTCCAATTAATCATCCCAACACTAATATATATATATATATATATATATATATATATATATATATATATATATATATATACTAGCAAAACTACCCGTCGTTGACTGGGTTCAAAAACAGCCTACGGAAAATGGACTCTGATTTATGAAAGTATGATATGTTATGAAAAGGAAGGGTTGTAAAGAGACAGCTTCGAATTTGGGGGTATCAAAACCAAAGCAAAATATGATGAAAGTAAAAATAAAATAGATAAACCCTATAATTTATTATATCATACCTGTTCACACTGAAACACTTATCACAATATTCTGTGGATCTATATTAAAAAACCTTGTAAAACTTTGTGACATATGTCCATTCTATGGAAGCCAGGCGCGAACGAACACCCCATAATTTTATTATGCCATATTTCTTCAAATTCAAACATAATTATCAAAGTATACTTACGTAGATAGATATTAAAAGTCTTTATAAAAGTTTGTGCCTATTTCCATTCTATGGAGGCTAGGCGCGAACGCAGACCCTGCACTTTTATTATACCATCCCTATTTAAGTTAAAACATACTTATCAAAGTATTCTTATGTACATCTATATCAAAAACACTTGTAATCGTTTTTTGTTTTAATTTTTAATTTTTTATTTCCATACTTTGTGGACCAGGCGCGTACGCAGACCCCACAATTTTAATGAATCCTCATTATGTCAAATCAAACATACCCATTCCTGTGTCTCGATACATCTTCTATCATTATATGTAATCAGTTTTCTATAATAGTCAACCATATAGGAGCCTATTCGTGACCAGACACACACAAACGTTCAGCTTATATATATATATATATATATATATATATATATATATTAACATCGCGTCAACATTAGTTGACTGCCTCTTAGTTGTTATTCTGCAAACAGTGCCCATCCTTTAGTAATCTTTCGATACTTTCTAATTTTGAAGAGTCATGTAGTTAATTAGTCCTCTTGTCTAACTAATAAAACAGGTAAAATTGCTCCTTGAAATGCATTCTCGTAGATTTTTTATTTTAATTATGTTTGTCTCTTGAATAAGACTTTTTAAAGTTTGTTTGAATGTTTTATGCTATTGGAGTTATTTATTTTAATAAATAATGGATTAATATAAAAATTATAATGTGTGTAAGTCACGTAGATCCGAGAAAAACACACACAGAGAGACTCAAGAAGTGGCCAACAATTTTATTAATATAGTGATTATCACATTTAGATTAAAAGACACATTAAGAAAAACATTGAAAGAATGTAATAAAATAACTAATAGGTACAAGCCGTCGGTTTTATTGAATTAAACTTGAATGGAAAGATGCTTTTCAAATATAATCACCTATATTATATTTCTCTTAGTCTACCTATGTGTTCCACCTTTTCTCGGAAATTACTGAGCCGATCTGGCTGAAATTTTGTATGGACCATCATTATGATAAGGTGTTGCACAATAATGTAACCCATTTTGAAGGGGCTGGGGGCAACTATATTAATAAACCTTGTACCTAACTTGGTTTGCACTTGTGTGGAGGCAAACACACATTTCAGTGAGGACACGTTTTTTAAAGGTTAAAACTGTCGGCACACGAAGATTGACAGGTGTTTATGTGTCCAGTGCACAATGAAACTAAACTATGTTGACATTATAATTTGAAAAACAAAATATGGGCGATGAAACATCTTTCTCTCTCTCTGTCTCTCTATCTCTCCCTCTTTGTCTCTCTCTCTTCTTCTATTTTCCTTTTTCACTCCCTTTCTCTCTCTTTCTTCATTGAAAGAGATAATTAAAACATAATTCTATTGGTTTTAAAACAGTTGACGCTTGCGTTCTGGAGTCGGCGGACGCGACTTAGCATGCGTCTGGTTTCAACTAGTCTTTATAAAAATATGCTTCCTACTTGTTAAATCTTAAAGAAATGACATTTTTATAAACATGGATTTGTTCGCTATTTTTGCATAAGCGTAAAATTTCAGTATGCCATTAACGCAGACGATGGGAAGATAGCTGTAACGACGCATAAAGTCAAGAAGCGACCCATGCCAGATAGTTATAGCCGACGACATATCGACTCCTTGCGTTGATGCTATATGTGCCCATCGTTGAATATCGTTTATTCCCATGGGGAGCTGGTTGCGTTCCCAGGGCGTTCCTCAACCAAGTAACTCTCCCTGGGAAGTGATAGTGCCATAAAGGTGTAGCAAACTAGGTATTATGGTATCCGTTTGGGATTAATAGTGATTATTATTCACCACAATATCGCATTTATTTTAGAAGTTTCCTCGGAAAATACTGGTTCAATCTAGCTTATATTCTAGTGTATATAGATTTATCAATCAATTTGAAACAAGGAAATATAATATAGTGTATAATGGTTATGGATGCTCTTCATGCAAGGCATTTTGAAGCTTAATGCTTTTCATCAGAGGAGGAAGAGAGATGCTAGGTAACAAGATAAATATGCAAAGTCTAGCAATAGGCATATTAGGCGATTTTGTATAGTGTGTATACATTGGAGGGAGAGAGAGGGTTGTCTGTGGAGTTATTAGATAAACATGGTGGTTAAGAGTATGTGCATAAATATGGTGGAGAGGTCTAGTTTTTTTTTTTAAGTTGCCTATATATGGAGATAACCTATATACGCGGGTTTGAATGATATATAATTGAATATATACCAACTTATCTGCCGTGGAACGGGCTTGTCTAAATCCATATTGTTGGTCGGTCAGAAGTTTAGCATCTGTAAGGTGCTGGACTAGAGAAGGTATATAGATGTATAGGTAATGCTTGCAAGAGTGGTTAGATTGGGAGCCAAGGTGAACAGTTCTCATCAGGATGGGGCGTATCGTTGGTTACATGGTAAGCGTATTTAAAATTTCTTTTATGCATACATTTGGGTATTAGTTCGCTTTTTGATATAAGCACATTTAACTTTATAGATATCATGATTATTACTGTTGTCAATTAGGCAATACTGGAGGCCTGGTTGGTATGATCTAGACTTTTTCAGAATTGCCCACTTCAAATTGTAATTAATATTATTGGATCTGAGGTTTCGTATTGGAGTCTTTAGAGATACTTTTGCTTTCGATATGCTAATATGATTTGAAATTCTGTTTTTATATAGAACGCAGATATTCCGACATGCGTATGTGTTTTGGGGTTTGAATATGATTTATTCGAGTTACTTCTATCGGTGGGGAGTGGATTCTGGGGTGGAGTGAAATGCGGTTGGGGTGTTTGGTTTTTGCTCTGGATCGGGAGATTGGTACTAGGGGTTTGGTGGTGGTATGATTCAGGTTTCGGTTTTCAATTTGGTTGATGTTAGCTAAGAAATTTGAAATTGACTAATAAATCTATATACACCAGCCGAACTGTTTATCATATTGAAGTTTCTATTTAAAGAATCATTATTTACTTCGTTGATCTCTTATATATATATATATATATATATATATATATATATATATATATATATATATATATATATATATATAGAGAGAGAGAGAGAGAGAGAGAGAGATAGAGAGAGAGAGAGATAGAGAGAGCGAGAGAGAGAGACAGAGACAGAGACAGACAGACACACACACACATTGATTTTGACAGTTTAGTCGCTCGATCACTGTAGACCATTTTTGTATAACTGTTATACCTTTATAAATGTGTAACTTTACTTGAATAACGTTGTGGTTAAAACTGAACTTGTGGTTTGTTCTGTACTAATGGAGACAGAAATGGCTTTGTTGCTGGGTTCGAATCCCCGACCAGTGACAAATATAATTTCCTAATGATTCCGAAAGGATGACGCACTATTGTATGTAGGTATTAAACATAATTATCTCAAGGTTAATATTTTCCAGAGATAAATTAACCAATGAAGTTTAAACTAGGTTAATACAAGAGTGCTCAATACATACGTATTGAGCTGTACCGCCTGAAGAAGTCTCTAATAACCAGCTGACCGAAACATGCTCATGAACCATATATACTTATATATATATATATATAAGTATTAGATTATCCAAAACGTTTGGGTTTTTTTATTTTTTTTGCTTCTGTCAGTTTATGGAGAACCCAAATATTAAGGTTAAAACATAAATGAGAGTTTATGCAATTCATATTTCACGCATCCTTTTGAAAATCTTTAGAATGTCTTCAATTTGTCAAACAGAAATCTTGTTGAAGTACCGTTTTCGTTTCGTTACAGTTGATCATCTTCGAGTGGCTATAGGAAGGAGAATCTCTCACTGAAAATTTTCCTTTTTGGGATCGAGCAAACCATTTCTGGCACACCCGTTCTCTACTGTTGTCCCCTATACACTTGACAAATATTTATCCAGATCTGTATAGCTTGTTTTTTCTGTAGTAAAAAAAGTACCAGATGTCAGTAGTGCTTCACGATCTTCCATTTGCATGTTTGAAATACAGGCAAAATTTAAAGAACTTCTCTGCTCATAGGCGTATTATTCACTAATGTCAACGTACTCATCACACGAAATACAGGATTTGAGGAATAGAAATATACAGCAATATTTTTCTCCAGCTTAAAACTTCCATCGTTCTTATAAATATAATGTTAAGTAAACTTCAAACATGCCTTTAAAAGGCACGGCTGGAATAGAGAGTTTATTGACTTGAGCGGCATTGTTTTGACATTCGACTTGGTAGAATTCTGGGAAACTACTTTCTTAGCTGTCCATCTAGTATTTCCATTGATGGTGCTCTCTAGGATCAGTCTCAATCCGACATTCATCTCATTGAGAAAGTATTTTTCTATTTTTCTACTCAACTAGCTTCTTTCTTTGGACTAATTTCTTGCAAACTCGTTCTGTGACAGCATTCTTTCCCATGTGAAAATGCAGGTTTTTATTGGAAATTCGATATGACTGACTACTCCACCAAGTTCCAGTCATGAATATTCGCATGGTCTTTGTTTCCTCGCCGGTAAATTATAAAGGAGAGACACTTTGATGACTGTTTCATAAGATTTTTATCTCTGAGTTTATCTCAAAGATAGTCCATGAAAACAATCGCAAAGCCGCTTCTCAACTTTAAAGATGAGGATTGATAATATGGAGTATTTGGATTATTCGGACTGCTATTCTCATGTTGCTTCCGACCGCCTTTAGATATATCTTATTGAACTCGGGAATCTTTCTATTGAACTCAGGATTTTTCTGTCAAGCTCAAGCATCTGCACAGAATTTTGAATAGAAACCTTTATTTAATACACAAGAATAACATTGTCCACAAGGATCTGTGACACAACGGATAAAGTACTTAGTAAAATTCAGTTCTAAGTGACACTCTTCTGGAGGTTCAAGATACAATGTTCAATGCAAGCGAAACTCAGACTACAATTGCGATTTACTTAAGACTTCTACCTGATCATGGCTGGCGAAACAAGAACACGCTACCCCCATGTATTAAATATAGCGTTGTGCAGATTCCCGAGTTAGACAGAAAGATTTTCAAGTTTGCCAAGAAACACCCGCGTAAGATCCGAGGTTACATCGGCCGAAGCCTTGTAGGAATAACTCTCAAGAGAGGAACAGTAGTCTGAAGAATCCAAATAATACTAATCGCCAAGCTATTATTTATCTCTAGAGATCACAGCCAAATTCAGAGCAGTTCTAAGAAAATAGTGAGTCATGGTTATTCATAAGTTTACATGTTATATCCGCATGAATGACAATAAAACAAAGATTTTTAAATATTCATGCGTGAAACGTGTTGGATGAATGAGGTATGAACGAAAGTCTATTTGTACCAAATATGGTTGGATTGTAAAAGTATCATGAAACGTTTGCAAGGGGCGGCCGCTGGTAAAATCAGGTTAAATATATGTTAATTCATGCAGGTTTCTTATTCAATAGAGAATTGGCTCTGTAATAATTTACAGAGCCAATTCTCTATTGGATATTATATTGTACCTAACATATAGTATTGATTTCCAAAGTTTAAAAAATGATTTGGGTGCCATAAGCTAGAATCGAAACCAAAACATTTAACGCTCCAGCCTCATTCCTTACCGTTATAGATAGATGAGAAAAATTTCAAATAAAACCATTCCAAGATATGAATGGATTTGAATATGTGAAGAAATAATAGAAATATGTCGGCAACTTGAAATGAACATTGTGCATTTCAACTTGCCGACGTATTTCTGTACGCGTTATTCATCCATCCAAACAGAGTTTTTTATGAAACTTATAGGATTTTCATATTCTATGAAGATTTCTTTGTATTCATTCCTCTTTTACCAGCAAGAAAAGCGCTTTCAGTTTTCAATTGTTTGTTTGTAATTAACAATAAAAAAAAATACTGAACTTTTGACCGATCTGTGAACTTATCTCTCTTTCAATATAGCGGCAATCTCAAGAAAGCAACACAACAGAATATGTTTATTTGACTGTGAAACCTCATAAGCAAATGTCGAACCATAAATGAACAAAGTGAAAAAAAAGGATATCTTTGTCTCTGATTTTTCGTTCGACACGCTCGTCTATTCCAGCCTCCACGATTTATCAACTTTGATCTGTAGATAGTTTCCGGATCTTAATCCGATTAGAATATCAATTTGGATTCTTCAGATCCTGTTTCTATGTAAATTAGGTCTTCTTCTTCTTAGTTAAGTTCTTTATCATCTTTTATTTATTTATTTTTTTACCTTTTTTCATCTTTGGATGAAGGATGGAATTAAGAAAGATCGGTTATTGGAAAGTAAGACTCCAAAGAACTAAGTAGTTTTTGCATTTCTGAAAGAGGAAAGATAATTCCTTTCGGAAACGCCATCAAAAATCGTGTCAAACGAACCACAGATGACGATTCCTGGCATTCCTGGCATTGGCTCAAATATTAAAAGCTAAAATAAGAATGGCTTCTTATTAAAAACGCTATGAAATCATTGTCTAGAATTTGATTTATTTTTTACTTGGTTTCCTTTCTCATCATATATTGTGTCTTGTTTACTCCTTATTATAAAGAGATGAGTAATTCTTAAGTTGATTATTCACTCATGGCAAAATCATCTATATATTAAAATATGATTGGAGATTTATTTTTATGCATTACAAAATACAAACAGTATCACAACATTATGTTTCTGAATTTTTTTAGATGAGGTTTGATAGTGTGTGTTGTTTAGATTTTTTGGACTATTGCTCTCATCTTAGTGTTAATTTTCCAACGTTTCTTCCACTGAGTGTCAATGACCAAGTACTTTATCCATTACACCGTACATATAAACAGACAAAATACTAGGTAAAATTCAGTTTTAGGTGACACTTTTGTAAAAGTTGAACTTTCAATCTGCAATGTGCGCGATACTCAGGATACAACTACAAATTAAAACTTCTTTTCGGCCATGGATGACGGAATGAGAGCATGCTACACCCGTGGATTAAATAACAGGTTCCGTTCGACATTTTGTACAGATTCCTTAATTAAACAAGATACGCTTGAAGAGAACCGAAGGTTACATCGGCCGAAACGTTGTGAAAATAACACTGACTATGAGAACAGTAGTTGAAATAATCAATAGGTCTATGACAACAACGTATTCTTTTCCTTGTTTTAATTCTCAGGTATATATCTGTTGGAGACGCTTCTCCAGAGGATTAATGGACTATCTCATGACGTCACTTCCTCTGGTGACGTCACTTCCCATATCGAGACCAGTGCCCGGCTGTCAGAGATTGGCACGCAGCGAAGGAGGTCGTGTGCAAATGCCCAGTTGAGGACTGGTATCGCTCAACCTGCTTTTGCCTGTAATATATGTAAATACACGTTCGTTCCTAAAAGTCCTGTGTTCCTTCGTTCTTATTACCATTTAACCCCATAACAATATCAATTGGTATCTTAAATGCTTGTATGTAGAGTGATGTGGTTCTCGGTGGATTAATTGTGTCTAACTGTGTCGGATATATATACGAGAGTAAAAATAATGAAAAATAAGCTGTTGTCCTAGGCCTAAGTATAAAAAATTAACAGAAGTGGTATCAAAACATTAACGTTCTGATTTTTTTTAGATGAGGGCTGATTGTTTATATTACTTGTATTGATTGGACTATTGTTCTCATTGTGAGTGTTATTTGTGCAACGTTTCAGTCGGATTGTCCTTTGGCTATCATCAGGCATATCGGTTGTTGTTTGGAAAAGAAAAGAGAAAAGATACCAGCTTCGTAGAAATTTTCGTATTTCTGTGAGTCAGTCTCAACTTTTTGGTCATTGTTTCGAATCTGTGAAGAAAAATATGGTTCACAAAGGGAAGCAATTCTAATAAAAATTTACAGGGGGATTATCTCCCTTTCATCGCTTAAATTTTAAGGGTGTACAATATTTGTCTTACAATTAGACGCTCCCAAATGTTACTAAAATACAGGCTTGGTCCGCTTAGTAATTTTTCTTCTTCTTTTTTTAGCATATGTCCTGCCTTCTTGAGTCGTCTGAACCTCCATCTTGCATCCCTGTCAATTATTTTGACCTCGTTTCACAATGGTATCACAATAGTTGTTATCAAATTATCGTGAATGAAAATAGAAGTTGAATGAAATAAATTTGATGGACATTAGGCAAAATGTCCCTAATGATGCCGGATTAAACAGAGCTGAGTGGGAAAACATAACGAAATGCCAAATTCTTATGTACGACATCAAAAGAAATTGGAATCTTAGGAAGATCTCTATCATTCCAGTAATTACAGGATCAACTGGACTCAGGAAAACAGAATTTAAAAAACTACCTGGCAAATATACTCAGTGAACCCAGTACAAGTGAGATTCAAACAATCGCACTTAAATGAGCGATTAGAATCATAAACAGATCTCTTGGTTGGAATATACGAGACAGCAGGCGAATTTCTGTCATTCGATAGGATGCCCTCTTCCCAACTTGAACAAAACAATAAGAAAATTGTAAGAAAATTAGCATAGCTTGCGTGCTCTTCAATAACTGTCTCTTCTTCAATCACATTTTATTATTATCGCTTTCTTATATTTATCAGAGACATTCCAATACAAAACATATCTAAGAACACTCCCAGACACATAAAGTTCATTTGTGTGAAATTTTAAAAAATCTTCCCAGCCGTTTCGGAGTCTATAGGAAAGGAACCCCCGCACACAAACTCACACACAGAGAAAAAGTACTTTCTATATAAAAGGAGAGATTGATGTCTAATAACTATTGTTGAAATTTTAAACCAATCGGAATTCTTACGAAAATATTCCACTATATATCTGCCCTCTTTGCATGAAACTAAACATCACTCATTATTCACACTTACGCCTAACAGCAATGCTCCAATATTCATAATGGTTTGTTAATTAGTTTAAGAGTGAATCCTATACATAATAATACATAAACATATACTACATAACTAACTGTTATATAGTGTGAGGGGGTCCGCAAAAGATAGAGTAATTTATGTAGGAATCCTGTGTAAGAGAGCACAATCTAATACAATATATATATATATATATATATATATATAGTCTGCCTAGTGTTTTTCTTTCTCTCTTCAACCACATGCTGGCATTAGCCGGCCATTTCTTGCCTTCGACCTTACATGTCCATCTTCTTCAGCGCAGACTTTGCTTCTCTCGACTACGTGTTCACCTTTTTTCTTTTTCTTGTCGCACAAGCATGTGTGCACTTCCTAATTTGCATATGTGCATTTTTCGCCTACTACTGCTAATATCCTCGCAAGTCAGCTATCTTGCAGCTCCTGCTGATATTTTTCCACGTGTTCATATGCGCTCTGTCACAAGAACAAACTCTTTAGGGAAAATGTTTCTTTGATTAAATAAAAACATTTTTGTTATCTTCATGCAAACCATTCAAAACCAACAGAAACGACAACAAAGGAATCACCTATAAAAATAATCTGATCTACTCGTATAAAAAATTAACTTTTCGTGACTAGGACTATTAGATTGCATGTGTTATTAAATTAATGTCTGTTTAAACGTATTTTTTGACTTTGAAGTCTTTTTTTATTAGATTTTTTGGTTTAAAAAAAAAAAATTTCTTTGGTGCAGGAGAAGCGTTCAAAAATAGTATGCATTGATAATACGCCTAATAGCACGGATGAATATTTAATCGGCTGCCAGAAAATACCAGAGACTCGGATGTAGCTGGACATTCCTAAAAGAAAAAACTACACTAATTTCAGTGCTACATATTAGAGACCAAATAGCAAAAAAAAATATCCGTCTGTGGAATACAACAACATTGCACTGCTTCCCAGCTGACTGTCGTTTTCAATTCCAATGTAAACAAATTCCTGTTAAACCATCCTCTTAGATAATCAAATTCTGCCGAACTTCCACCATCATTACCAATCATCATTGTGTTGCCTCACTGTTCACCTGGCACTCATTAACCCTTATCCTCGAGTGACTTTTGAGTCTTAATAAGTGGTGACATTTTCGTAAAAAAAAAATGTCCGGCACTGCGTTAGAAAAAATATAGAACAAAGAGAAAAACATTGTGCAATTGGACAAGTAAATACGACTATTATATGACATTGGACGTATAGAAAGTTAAATAATTAGTTTTGGATATCTGGCGTAACCTGTGAATCAATTTCTTTTTACAGAAATCATATGATTGAAAAATGTTAAAGGAAATTTAATAAATAGAATTGCACAGTATTTAAAAGTATGAATAACATAAGACAATTTGATTGTCGAATCCACTCTGTTCTTTAAATCCAAACATTTTAATTGATGTTTACTGTCAATCGAAAAGCTTAAATTAAGTCTTTAGAATAGCCAATGCAAATACCTTCAAGAATGGTGTAGGTAAAAGAGTTACATATTAGGGGCCCTATGTTAGTAGCGATTAAGTTAGCTAGTGTGGATTTTAACAAGGGCCACACTGAGTGCAAGCTAAGCTAGTGAAACAGTATCATTCCCAGGGTTGAATGAAAGAGGGACAACGTAAAATTGAGGCAGGGGCAGAAACAAAGATTTTCAAACCAATTTCTTCGTGGAAGCCATGCAAATAAAACACCACCAACAATGTAGTATAATCATGTCTCTGTCTGCGTCCGTTTCTCATTTCAGTAGGTTAGGAAGTAAATAAGTCGCCATGGGAAAATTACTCTCTCTTATTGAATCAATTATCCCTAGATAAAACCTTGAAAAAACTCAGCAAGCCTCTCCTTGTGTCCTCTTCGTTCATTAAAAGAAGCTTATTTCTATAGCAAACTCTAAATGAAATGTCGACGATAAAAAATCACTAACAGAAAATTATATTATACTATTTCTTATAAGTTTGTCACAAAATAAATAATAAATGTTGCAGAATTGGCAGTCATTGAATATAGATATTACATAATTGCCTAGAACTACATCAATCTCAATATTATTTTTCTTACAATATGCAAAGTAATAGCATTGTAAAGTGATTATTCAGGCATGAAATTGCAGATGGCTAGCTTGCTATAAATATTGCTGAATTGGCTATTCTGCCATAAATATCACAACTATGTTGCAGTTCGATAGACTGGTGGGAATATTGGAAAAGTTGATAGTTTGATAAGACTCTCATGGAATTGGTTTGATTACAATAAATAGCTTAGAATTGAATAGTTTGCCATGGATGCTAAATTGTCACAATGAATCTGGCATTAATGTGACAGAATTTGCCAGCTTGGAAAATATTGTAGAATAGATTAAACTAGAATGAATGTCAGATAATTAACTAATCTAAAATGATTATCAAAACACTTGCACAACTTTGTTCCATCATTGGTTTAATTGACATGAATGTCACAGAATTGGTTAGCCAATCATGAATGTAACTGGGTTGTTTTGTTTGACATGAATATTAGAGAATTAATTAACGTTTTATGAATTATTGAAAACAATATTGCATGGCCGATTGACGTAAAGGTTTCAGAATTGGTTAGCATTTTATTAATTTTACATAATTGGCCAGTATGGCACTGATTTTGCAGAATTGGGCAAGTTTGCACAAATGCTTCAGAAGTGACTAGTATAGCAGACATTCTGTAAGAACTGACTTAGTTGGTGTAAATATTACAGAACTGGATATTATGGCTGGCATTTTGCAGAGTTGACTAAGTTGGTATGAATGTTGTAAAAAATAAATGTTGTAAAATTGCTTGAAGGACTTGCATTTTGCAGAATTTACTACGATGGTATAAATGCTATAGTATTGCCAGTATGACTTGCATTTTGCAGAATCTACTAAATATATCATGAATAACGCAGCATATAATATTCATAACAAGCATCAACGCAATCAGCATGTTTTGCAATATAAATGCTATATAAAACTTAGTTATGGCAGATCAATAAAACAGCTATTTGAAGTAAGAACTTGGCAGACAAACGAAATGTTAATGCAAAATTGCATGAGATAAAAAAAAAATCACATTTTTACCCTTTAAATCTCTTGAGCAAATCCACACATAATATAAAACAAATATTCAAGATTATTGTCAGACTTGACAAACTCATGTTCATAATTTTTTCTAAAGTAATTTATAAAATATTGAGAGTCACAGAAAAAGTTTAAGCATGAACGACTGATGTGTAGTCTTAGCCTATTGTCTAGGAACAAAGTGTAGTAGCTGCTTTGATACTATACTCCATCTGTTCTATCCTGAACGAGAAATTCTTCCACTCTGGATCAATTTTTATTTTTGTCTAAACCAGAGTACACTTTCCGGGAAGGTGGATTCTCTTCACATAAGGAACCGACTTTATGTCGACTGACAGAAAATAAATAATCTTTGATAACAATTCAAATATGCATATAAAGAAGCTCTAAATGGAACATCAAGAAGAAAAAGATGAAATCCATCGACAAATTCGTAACAAAAAATTGGAATAATAATTCAATAATAAAAATGAGAATAATAATTCAATAATAGAAATGATAATAATAAAATTCAAATGATTCATTTTGACGAGTGTAGCAGTTCTTATTTTCTTTTTAATTTAATATCAATATATATATATATATATATATATATATATATATATATATATATATATATATACATATAAAATCATTTTTGCTTACTATTTTCTTAAGGTTTTTAAAAATATATTTATCTTTGATTACTCCTCTAACATCACGCTCCCCTCCGCTGTCCTCTGAATATTATTGAAAATACATTTTATATATTTTTTCCTTCTGCTTTTCTTCTTCGTCATCTTCTTTTTCGTCTTTTTAACAATGATTAATCCTTAAATAAACTATTATCAGATTATCGATGCCGATTGCTTGTCAGTCGTTGCTTAAAAAATTGAAACATATAAAAGAATGAAGGGGGAAAGAGAATGATAATAACGACTCACCAAAAATGGGGAATAATGAAAATGCCTAAAAAAAAGACAATCAAAATTGGTTGGGAAAATATTAATGCAAAATCCCATTATATATATTGCTTCCTTTTATCTACTTTTAAAAAACATCTTCATGGCTTTCAATTTATGAGATATATGTTTCATGTTATATATATATATATATATATATATATATATATATATATATATATATAATCGATGTGTGTGTAAATTTATGTCCATAATATGCGTGTACATATATGAATGATGAAGACATTATCTCGAATCGAGATTAAAGCACTCGTTCTGTCTAGCCACATTGATAAGATGCGAAACAATGAAACATCTGTCTGTGGATGATTATATCTTACATACGCACACATATCCACGTATATCTATATCTATCTATCTATCTATCTATCTCTCTCTCTCTATATATATATATATAACATCAAGTTATCAAAAAGTAAATATTTAACAAAGCAAAACTTATCAAGATAAGAAAAGCTGAACACTATTAAGAGGAACAAACAATAATATTAAATGAAAGATGAGGAATTAAAGTTATATATAAATTTATTGTATCATCAGAACAATAAAGGGAAAATTAAAAAAAATAAACCTTTAAGACAATTTTCTCCTAAAGTTCTCCTTATTGTTCTAACGATATCATAAGTTTATATATAAATTTACTTCCTCATCTTTCATTTAATATTATATATATATATATATCTATATATCTATAAAAGTGAACGTGTCTGTCTGTCTGTCTGTGTGTTTGTCTGTCTGTGTACATTTCCCTACGGAATAACTGTCAATTTTTAGTCTATAGACTCGAAATTTGAAATACCGGGTACTGAGATTTGGGAAAATCGATGTGATGGGTGTCAGCCAGAAATTTGGCTCTTAAGGGGTCAAATTTCAACGATTTGACCTTTAAGAACTCTACCAAACTCCTCCGACAGTTTTGGGTCTACACCCTTGAAATTTTAGATATAGGTTCCGTGGACATGGATCTAACGTAATAACTTGATTTGAGGCCAAAACAATAAATTTTCAGGGGTCATAATAGGGGTCAAAGTTTAAAAAATTACCCCCTTTTTTTTGCTCAGCATACACCTCTAAACACCCGGGCAACGCCGGGCACCCATGCTAGTATATATATATATATATATATATATATATATATATATATATATATATATATATATATATATATATATATACTAGCATGAGTGCCCGGCGTTGCCCTGGTATTTGGAGGTGGGTGTTGACCAAAAAAAAAAAAAAATTGGTAGTAGGAAGGCAGGTTCGAACTCATACCATAAAGGAGGAAAAAAACGGGGAAATACCTGACGTCTTTGCTGTTACGACTACAGCCAAACCGGAAGTGACATAGGTTTAGATTAGGGCTAGACAATCGAAAAGAGGGGATGACTTTCGAAAATATCGGCGAACAAAAGCGACCCCTCCCTATAGAAAAGTGTCCAGTTAAGGGTTAAGAAATTAATGTTTTGAGGGGTCGATCTTCAAAACGATACTGATCTTGTGAAAATCCGCCGCCTCTGTCGAAAGTTTTAGGCAGACATGCAAACATACATATATACATTTGTATATTGGTAACTCAAATTTTCGACCCAAACCGATTAAAAAGCTTGCTCTATCCTTGAATACCCTTTATGTAAAATTTAAAAATGTTTAGATCAGAAATTGTCTGAATAATTTGGTAGAGACCGCAGAGGTCAATTTTTTTAAAAAACTTTGACCCCTATTATAACCCCTTAACATTTATTGTTTGGGGCTCAAATCAAGTTATTAAGTTATATCCATGTCCAAGAAACCTATATATAAAATTTAAATTGTTTATACCCAAAATTGGCGAAGGAGTTTGGTAGAGTTCTCAAAAGTCAAATCGTTGAACTTTGACCCCTTAACAGCAGAATTTCTGGCTAAAAACGGATTACAAAGATTTTCCCAATCTCAATACCCTGGATATAAAATTCCGAGTCTGTAGACTTAAAATTGACAGAGTTATTGTGTAAGGAAGTGTACACAGACAGACAGACAGACACTTTCACTTATGCGTGTGTGTGTGTGTGTGTGTGTGTGTTCTGTAAAAATGAATTGAATCCTAATATCGTAAAATTTGTAAACAAATGAATGAATTCATTTAAAACTTTTTCTACCCCCAGTAACATATTCGGTAGCTTAGATGACAAGTTCATCACATTTAATAATTGTCTAGTGTCTGATTCTCAAATTTTAAGGTTGATAGGCTCGCTATTGTTGCGGGCCAGGATATAAATATCCTAACTCGCTACAAAAGAAAATAATGAAACGAATGGAAAGAAGGAAACAAAACTCAATTGCTGGATAAAATAAACGTGTCGTTTATTTCCTGTTGAAAAATGAATGTTTTAGGTGTAACACGTGTTCATGTTCGCTTGTGGAAAGAAGAGTTAGTAATGTAGTGGAAATGGGAATGATAGTCCAGCGTGTAGACAAAGAAAAAGATAGAGGGTTGACATCAGTAAAGTTGCGCGCACATGGCGGTACTTGTCCACGTGGAAATGTCTTCAGGCCAAGAGCTGTGGATGCGAACTTGTCTGGTTGGCGAACCCAGGCAAAAGGGAAGGAAGAGTGAGAGAGTCAATCCAGTTCATGAAGAGAGAAAACGTATAAAGTGTATGTAATGTCTGTTGACTCTTGCCCCACGCAGTAGCAAGTGGCGTGAAGCACGCGGGCACGCATGCCCCGAAAGGGAGCTAATGGTCCGTCGACTGCTCAGCTCGGGAGCTAAGTCGAAAAGAGGAAAACCAGGTCAGGTCTCTTGCTTTTATAGTTGTTTCTGGTGGCCTTTTGCGCATGTGTGGATTTCCTTTAAAGGGGAAGTGACGTTGCCCATGTGTGCACACGTGTGCGCGTATGTGTGCGTACATGCGTGTACGTTAGCGTGTGTGTGTATGCACGTGAATGTGAGTGTATGTATGCGAACGTGAATATAGCTACATGTGTGTATGCGCGTGCATATGTTTGTGTGCGCGTATGTGTATGACAAGAAAAATGGCTTGAGATGTGAACGCATGTTTTTGTGTGAGACTAGAAAGGGCTCAGACACTATGGACAGGAATATCGATGAGTCAGGAGACGACGAAACACGTGTCTTTTCCTGGCTATGTATGCATATATTCTTTTGCTGAATGATTGGTGGGGTTTAAAAAATAAGAACGATGTTGTTTGTTTAATATTCTATTAGTTTTTTGATATTTCAAACGTACCTGGGTTTTTAATCAGGAATCTTTAAAGAAGAACGAAAGAAAAGCAGAAAAAAGAAACAGAGTAGAAAGTGAACGCTAGTTTTATAACCTTATTTTCTTATTGAGTTTTCGCATTTGATGACAGAAATTTCTGACAAAGGGATAAGATTTGCTGTTTTCTGAGATGGAATCTATCTATCTTATACTTACCGTTGGCTAGTTTGTGATGTTAAGTTTATATTTTTTTGCTCTTTACATCAAGTGGCTTCGTGCCTTGTCTCGGGCGATTTCCATATAAAAGAAATGAAAGAAAGAGAAAACCAGAAAGGAAATCATGGGTGTGTCAGAAAGTAGATGATCAAATAATGTTTCTCATTATTATTTTTATAAAATCTTGTGTAATAATTATAAGTTGGTTGTTTTTAGGATGATAATTTTACTGCGGCACTTCAGTAATAGTTGTGATTATTATTGTGATGAAAACAGGCGAAGGTAACCTCTGCTAAGTGCACTTAATATTAAAAAATTTATTTAATTAGTCTATTTGCCGCATGCATGCAATTTACCTCTGATTTATCTATGATAGTGTTGTATGCTGTTTAATGTCCTAAGATCTTCATACGCACCATCTTCTTGTA
This sequence comes from Euprymna scolopes, assembly GCF_053919585.1. NCBI lineage: Eukaryota > Metazoa > Mollusca > Cephalopoda > Sepiida > Sepiolidae > Euprymna > Euprymna scolopes. Next base: position 30,854,650 of record NC_136488.1, read on the forward strand.
CAAATAAAAACATTATTAGTATTATTTGGGTTCTTAGGACTACTGTTCTCATCAAGCATGTGATGAGGATACCAAGGGAAGGGGTCACCACAGAAATTTTTATAGCCGAATTTTCAATAGTGCGTCAGCGTTTAATAAACTAATTCGAGTTATTCAGTTTTGTTTGATTTCAATGGATAACATTTTATGTTGTTTATTATGGGTGTTTCATTTTACTTTAGTCGAAATTCTCACAAATCAAAGAGCCCCTTTCCTGGCAATAACACTTTATATCTATATGAAATGCATAGATATCCGAATATTCTATTAAAGTTCTCTTTTACTTCTCAAACATTGAGTTAGTAAAGAAATTGGGAACATACACTCATGAGCAAAAAAAAAAAAAAAAAAAAAAAAAAATGGGCCAAGAGTGAAAGAAGGAAGAAATCGAGTTTTCAATATTTTTCCATAAATTTTTGTTAATTTTAACTGTAAATTTCTATTTTGCAGATAATTAATGCTAAAAATGGTAAGACCGCATCTTGGCGAGGATATAAAAAACCAAATTGCAGGATTAAGGCAGTCCAAAATGACTTACAGGCAGATTTTTGATACTTTAAAAAAAGAAAATGTGAAAACATCTCTTTCTACAGTAGAGCGAATTGGTCAAAGCTTTGAAATCGAATGCTTGGTAAAAGGGAAATGTGGATCTGGTCGCCCTAGAGCATCCACTTTGAAGGACGACCACAGGCATAAATTTACTGCTTTGAAGGATTGAAAGAAAACTTATGTTGACCATAGCAAAGAATTCAAAACAGGGGTTGGAAATTCTCTTTCTAGATATACAATATCTAAACGAATGAAAGAAATAGGATTTTCTTCTAAAAGGTGTGCAAAGAAGCCATTTTTATATAAGAAGAACATCAATGATAGAAAGAGATTTTTCTCTTTTTATAGCAAGAAAGATAGAGACTGGTTCAGGAATGTTTTCTGATCAGATGAATCAAGATTTTGTCTTGTTATTGTTGCTCCCGATGCTCCTGAATGGTGCAATCGAAGAACTGGAGAAAGATTTTCGCCAAGTTGCATAAAAACGACAGTTAAACACGGGGATGGAGAGATAATGGTATGGGGAACTTTTACTGCAGCAGTAGTTGGGGAACTTATTAGATGTGAGAAGTCAATCAATGCAAAGAAATACATTCGAATATTAGAAACAGGACTGTTACTAAGTATCCAGAAGTTGGGAATATCCCAGAACATTATTTTTCAACATGATAATGCCCCTGCACATACTGCTAAAGTCGCAAGAAAATGGTTTTCTGATAATTTAATTGATGTGATATTTTAGCTAGGTCAAAGCCCCGATTTAAACCCAATTGAGAAGATTTGGTCAATAATATCTCGTGCATTGGCTGGAAGAACGTTTTCGAACAGTGAGAAACTGTGAGAAGCTGTGCAAAGCGAATGGAAAAGTATCTTCTCTTCACAGTATTCCACTTTGGTTGAGAGCATGTCTAAAAGGATTGGTCTTTTAAAGAAATCAAAAGGGAATGTGATTCAATCATAAGCATTTATTAAAGTAAATGTATTGTTCTGTGTTATTAGTCTCGTTTAAGTTTCCTTGTTCAATTGCTCAATTGTTCTTTGTTCAATATAGCTTTTAGTGCAATAAAATGTATAAATTTGTTTGGTCCATTTTTTTTTTTTTTGCTCACGAGTGTAATATTCCTCTCTCTAATTGACCATTTAAATATGCTATAGTATATCTCTCTTGTGATCAGTGTTATGATGCAATGTGTAGAGCGAGTACGCATGCGCCGTATAGACTTAAAAATAACAGTGGAAATTTGCGTTTGTTCGTCCATTAGTTAATTCGTTCTGTTTGTAGTCCGTTTATGATGCATCCCTACTGGTTGTATTTTATCTTCTCTTCTCTTCTCTATCTCTTCTCTTCTATCTATCTTCTCTTCTCTATCTCTTCTCTATATAAATAAAATGAACTCATTTTTTCCAGTCGGATTTTGACCTTAATAGGATTAAAAATCAAGATATTTCATGCAAATATAATATGCACAAACGGCAGAACAATATCTGAGGTGTGTTATAGGCTTATTATTTCTCAAATTCCTCGATAATCTTAGATTTCTATACTTTTTCTGCTGAGAAGTCACGGCCAAAATCGGTTAAGATCAATGGAAGTGGTAAAATATTTTATCTCTAATAAATTCCTCCTCCCCCTGCCACCACTTAACACCGTTTGGGGATCGTTCACAAGGAACAGTTGAGAAGAGAACACCGGTTTGGCTTCGTAGTTCTTTCATGTGAAGTTATTTAAAATCACTAAACTAAGCTGCAGTGCTCTGTGGCGTAGTGGTTAGCGTGCTGGACAATTCACATCATATTTTCACGTTCGCGCCGACCTACCGTAGTCGTTTTTTGTTTTTTTTTCCTAAACAACTGGAATGGACTTTTCTTGGTGGCCGAACTGTTAACGTTGCAGATGTTTGTTTTTTTTTTTTTTCACACTTTATTTTCCTACTTTTACTCATGACTCCGGGTTTGATCCTTCCTACTTACCTACCATAACATTTTTTAAAACTCCCCCCCCCGTCCCGGAAACAAACACTCGGGCAACGCCGGGTACCCCCGCTAGTGTTGAATAAAATCTTTTTTCTCATCTAAAAATGTATTCATTTTTATTACAATCACTTGGCCTTTCGTATACCTTTTTGCAGTCTCTTCGTCTTACTGGATTCTAGGATAAGACGTCCTTTTTTCTGGTGAAGTATCCAGCTACGTGCTCCTACTTGATGTAGCATCACGTTCAGAAGGTGCACTATTTCTTGTAAGAGTCAGCATCGTCTAGTCATACCGAGGAGATCTTATTTGGGATGTAAATACTATGTTTTTGAATATTTAGTCAGGGTTTACTTGTAAGGAAAATATTCTTGTGCTAGGTTTTCCTAACAAACTCCTGTACAGAGAGACCTTAGACACGTGAGGATAGTGTCTGGTAGGCATTCAAGTTCTCTCCAGTAGGCATTCAATACAAGCTAATCTGTCAAATAAGATTTATTTTGAGGAAAGGTTTATTGTTTAAAAACTTTCAAATATAAGTTAAAGTTGCTTTGTGGCTTCTTGCTAGTTTTTATTCATTTTGATGAATAATATCTTGCGCGGTTTATTGTGTTTTTATTTTTAATGATACATACAATGCAGCAAAGTCTTAAGTGCTTAGGCCCACTAAAAGGCTCTGATCTTGAGTGCTAAATTCACAACGTTTCCGTCGATGTAACCATCGGCCCTCTTCTGGCGTACCTTGTTAAACTTGGAAATCTTTCTGTCGAACTTGGAAAAACTGAAAAAGGTCGAAGGTTACATCGACTGAAATGTTGTTAAAATGACACTCAATATGAGAACAGTAGTCCGAAGAATCCAAAATAATACATATAATTAATCCTCATCTGAAAAATTCAGAAACATAATTCCTTTGAAACTTGTTGGAAGAATCTGTCCTTGGCACCAACCAAAATAGTTACCACCAAGATAAACGGACAATTCAAAGAAAATCGTTGAGACATGTCCTGCAAGAGCATACACCGTTTGGTAACCAAGCGCAAGAATGCCTATTTATAATGGAGTCTGCAAGTTAACGCCAAAAGTGGAATCAAGATGGAATAGAATATTGATAGGAATGGTAACAATAGAATTTGCAAGATTACGAGGACAGTTAGGGGTAGAGAAGTAACATATTTTTTTTTATTAGCGATAAGGCGACAGCTCATGTGATGAATCTGTGATTACAAATATTCCATTGGCAGACTGGCATAAATACATGTATATCGATATTTCCAGACTTCTTCATCCCAGAGAAGGATATTAAACTACCGATATCAGTAAACACTTATATATCGAGAGGAAAACCTGCATAATTTATCCCTCCCCTCTATCTTAGAACCATATTTGAGTATCAGTTACCAAAAATAAATGCTGTAAGTCTTTTATCAAGGTTCCTTACTTTCTTGTGTACAGGTGTGAGGGTTGGGGTCTCTTATCGACAACATTTTGGACGCTAGTTCTTGAAATCGACTGAGTATTGAAGATTGAATATAAATTCTATTTTTAAAATATCTGTGACTAAAATTCAGATTTTTGGAACATTTTATACAAAAAATAAGTAGAAAATATATCTATATCTATCTATATCTATCTATCTATATATCTATAAAAACAGAGATGTGTGTGCCACAGACGATTTCTGATTGGTTAATCCAATAATCACATCTCCTAAAAAACAATGGTTTCTACGCTCTTACCTTTACCATAAAATATTATGGCTTTATTTATTGTCCATCTTGGAAGGGTTTAATTTTTAAATAACTTGTTATTCACAAATTAAAAAATTACGAAACTAAACTACACGAAATCAAACGCTCCGACAAACTTAATAGTAGTACTAGCAAGCACACGCGCACACACGCACACACACACGTTCACTACCGTCACGTTGTTATGGCAACCAAACAATGTTTACAAAATGTCTACGCACGTTCGTAGACATTTTGTAAACATTGTTTTTAAAAAATAAAAAATAATACTTCTATTATGTTTTAAACGACTGTAATAGTTTATTTTGGAAGTATATTTCATAAAGAAAATTGACAACCCACTTTAAAAACAGAAATTACGAGTTTTATATATTTTATTCGCAGTTTTTTGTTGACTCTTCTGGCGGCCATGTTGTAAGCCCTAACGGTATTTTTGGAGATTACCCAAATAAATGTTATCAAAGGCAAGATAAGTTACTTTTCCACCAAACTGGATATATTTTTCGTGTTTTTATTTCCCCATTTTTTTTTTATATAGCGAGGCCAAATTTCGCGAATTTGGCCTTTTTTTTAAAGCAGTTTGGCCTTCAAATTTCTGTTTGGCCTTTTTCTTCACCGATGAAATAAAAAAAAGCAAATAAAAACAACGCAATAAAACTTTTAAAAATACGGCACACTTTTGTTGTTCTTGTTTGTTTTTTTTGGTAATTTTCCTTATTTATTTTTTTTTCAAGATAATACTATTAAATGGACACTATTATGCCAAATTAGCCCCCCCCCCCCGAAAAAAAATGCACAAAAATTCGAGATTTAAGGTTTTGACGAGATAATTTAGCGAATTGTCCGGACTATTGCGAGAGAACCATCCATTAGTTTTTCCTGAAATTTTGCCACAGATTGTATTTCAATACATAGATGTGCATGTGCATAGTAACAACATTTTTTAGCCGAAAATTCCCGTTGCGTCCCCAGATTTCATCGGTGAACATAAATTTTGAAGGCCAAACTGCTTTAAAAAAAGGCCAAATTCGCGAAATTTGGCCTCGCTATCAAACGATTTGACCTTTGAGAACTCTACCAAACTCCTCCTACAATTTTGGATCTAAACACGTGATATTTTAGATATAGATTCCTTGGACATGGATCTAACTTATTACCTTTACTTGATCCCTAAACAATAAATGTTAAGAAGTCATAATAGGGGTCAAAGTTTAAAAAATTGACCGTTTTTTTTTCTCAGCATTAACCTCAAAACACCTGGGCAAATAAAAAAACCCGCCGAATATATGTCAACCTATGTCACGGTAACATATTGAGCGAGTTTTTAACAGTATTTTATTCAGTTTTTTATTTATAACACCTTTTCCCAAACTTACCGTGTTCAAGAGGGACTAAGACGCCATCTTGAATTTTCCAATACATCGGTAAACACTGTATGGTTTTCGAGCTGAATAAACATGTTACATTGAATAAAAATACGAAAAATATATCCAGTTTGGTAGAAAAGTAACTTATCTTGCCTTTGATAACATTTATTTGTTATATATTTGTTTTTGGCAACTTTTTCGAATCTATGTGTACAGTAATACAAACCCATTAAAATATTGTTTTTGATTTTGAAAAAATATTGTGGTTCATTTGTATTTAAAAATATTGTGGTTCATTTTGATTAAAAAAAAATCATTTTGATTAAAAAAATTGTTTAATTTTAATATTTGTTTATTGTCTTAACTCATATCAAATGTTTTGCTTGTGTTCTGCTTCAAATATTCATATTCTTACATGCATAATTTTCATTTAATTTTATTAAATAAACTTCAATTTTACTACAAATCAAATCGTGTTCCTTCACTTTTTAAAATGTAATTTATAAGTAATTAAAGAACGCATTCTAATACAACGAAATATTTAATTGCTTATAATACTTAAACAAACAACTTGTGTTTTTTTTATTATTTTTTTATTATTAATATTAGATGAGTTTCAGTATAAATCATCGTGTTCTTTATTTCAATCCAATTTGGAAGTTTTGTAAATGTATATGATGTTTATAATGACCTATGATTGCGTATTTATATACATTATTTTCCCTATCCTTCTGTTCATCGTACATTTTTTACTCCCAAACTTAAACATGGTGGGTGCATAGAATTCATTTACCGATACAAAAGAAATGATAAGTAAATAAATCCATAAATAAATATTATAAATGGTTTATTTTAATACTTGCCAGGATGCGGAGGAAAATGAATGAAGGGGGAGGGGAATGAAATAAAAACATTTTGGAAACAGATTAAGTTTGAAAGAATTGCTTTGCACAGAAAGAAATTAATGAAAAAAGAATAAAATTAAATTTCTTTTCCTTCTTGATTTCTTTTAGTTTTTTATGAAAAAGGAAGTCAAAATTAAGACTATAAAAAACAATTTTTATTAAGAGCGAACCTCAGTCGTCAGGTCTGTAAAAAAAACGTGGAATAATCAAGAAATGTTTTCTAATACATTTTTTTTTTTTTACTTATGTGTTCATTTGTCTCTTTGAAGTTCGTTTGTTTAATATATCGGTTTGCAATATCACTTTGTCATTCTGTCAGACTCAAATTTTAAATCTACATATCTATAAAAGTGAAAGTGTGTGTGTGTGTGTGTGTCTGTGTACATTTCCCTACGAAATAACTCTGTCAATTTTTAGTCTACAGACTCGAAATTATACAGGGTACTGAGATTTGGAAAAATCTATGTGATCGGTTTTTAGCCAGAAATTTGGCGATTAAGGGGTCAAAGTTCAACGATTTGAGCTTTGAGAACTCTAGCAAACTTCTCCGACAATTTTGGGTCTACACCCTTGAAATTTTAGATATAGGTTCCGTGGACATGGATCTAACTTAATAACTTGATTTGAGGCCAAAAAAAATAAATTTTCAGGGGTCATAATAGGGGTCAAAGTTTAAAAAATTACCCCTTTTTTTTGCTCAGCATACACCTCCAAACACCCGGGCAACGCCGGGCACCCATGCTAGTTAATTGCTAAAAATTGTTCAGTTTAAAATTATCTTTAATGACACAATAAAAAATAATGTAAAATCAAAGACGCAAGTATTATCTTTTTTTTTTGTTATTACATTTTCACCCCAAACAAGGCAAATTGCCACTTTGGTGTAGGAGGCTACTATCATGCGCAACAACTACTGGGGTACTATCTAGGGATTTGGGCAGCAAGATGTCGGTTCACGTTACACTTGAACTTCTGCACGTCAGTACTGTTGGGGAAGCAGGGACCTGGAATCGAATTCCAAAGTCTAGCGGTTCTGGGGAAGAAACTATTGGAGTAGAAAGATCTTTTACATCTAGGGATCTCTACAGTGTGGGGGTGGGATTTAGCAGCCTGTCGAGTTTGTCGAGTGTGCTCACGTTGTGGGGGCACAAGTGATTGCAGTTCGTCAGAGCATTCACCACTAAAATACTTGTAGAACAGGCAGAGGGATGCAACATTTCGTCGATGGGACAGAGGCTGAAGCTTAGATGCCAGTTCAGGGCCTATCAGGTTTGCGACTCTCTTTTGAACCTTGTCAAGGAGCGAGAGACTATATATATATATATATATTTCTGTAGAAATATATTATTCTTATTATATATCAACCCTTATATAAGAAGCTCAATGTGAATACACAGCAATATATAGAATAAATGACAAAAATTTTATATTCCAAAGTACATGATGTTGACAATTTTGTATTTTTACAAGTCAATTGATGTAAAGGAATAAAATAAAAAAAATTGTCAACATCATGTATTTGGAATATAAAGATTTTGTCATTTATTATATATATATATATATATATATATATATATATATATCATGATTCCTGGGGGATACATAATCTGAATATTGCATTAATGAAGGGAAGGCTTTTATAATTTATGATTAAAAGTAAAATGTGTTTTAAAATAAAGAAAAAAAGGGGGGAAGAAAAAGAAAGAAAAAAGGGGGAGTCAGCTGACTGGTTTCGCCCGCTCTTTTTCAAAGCTGTATCGAGGAATTTAACAAGGGGAAATCGAAAATACGTACACTGAAAATAAGATTATGTTGCGTTCCGTTATGGATGGGAAAAAAGAGAAAGTGATTAAAATAAAGCCACGTCGCGACATTTTTCAAAGATCCTAGAGACTTATCAAGCTCAAACCCTGGTTGAGAGCATGTCTAAAAGGATTGATCTTTTAAAGAAATCAAAAGGGAATGCGATTCAATCCTAAGCATTTAAATATGTTATAGTATATCTCTCTTGTGATCAGTGTCATGATGTAATGTGTAGCGCGAATACGCATGCGCCGTATAGACTTAAAAATAACAGTGGGTATTGGCGCGTTCGTTCATCCATTAGTTAACTAGATAGTGTTTTTGTTACCAATACATTAAGGAAAGCTATGGATAAATTACACTCTCCTTCATAAGTATACTTAAAGCAGGGTGCATCTTATTGTGTAGGAAAAAATGATTTGCCTCTGTTTGGTTATTGAAGAGACAAAATGTATCGTCCACATATCGAAAATAAACTAACGGTTTCATGGGTCCAGTATGTAATTGCTCTTCATGGAAACCCACGAAAATATTCTTTTTTTTTTACATGGAGCTCACCACTTATCAAGGCCCAGAAGCCACTCGGGGATAAGAGTTATTCGCCATATATATCTATATGTGTATATACATTAGTGTATGACGATTAATTTGAATCGGAATCGGAAATCGGAACATTTTAGGGTATCGGAATCTGTATTGGAATCGGAAAAATTATAGCCTAATTTCTGATTCCAAACTGATTCTTTTAAATTTATTTTTAACAATAAAAAATAAAACAAGCACAACTTTTTATTAGAAGTTTTTCATTTACAACATAAGACCTAGAAGGGCCACAAAATGGATTATAAATTTCATTTTCATATTTAATATCGATTCACAGAGTTTAATTGATTTTATTTATTGATCATTTATCTAGAGTTAACTTGCTTATTTCCTTTGTAAACTTTTGCATCTATTCGCTAAATGTCTATATGCCCCTATCCAAGGGAGTTCACTTGATTATTAAAAGATTTTAAATGCTCTCTACAGGGTTTTAAAATTTCGTTGACGCCAGTTGTACATTGGCGGTGTCTGTCATAAGCTTCTTCTGAAATCATTAAAGTTTTATGGCGCTTCTCTTTGGATGCAAGTGAAAAATATAGATGAAAATCTCTGATGAGTTTATCAAAATCTTGGATAAAATGCATAAAGAGAAAACATTCTGAAGATTTTCTTAATTAAAAAGGAAATTATATCTAGATTTAAACTTCTCCCCCCCCCAAAAAAAAAGAATGGGATTGGGACATTTATTACTGTAATTAACAGAAAAAGAAAAGAAATGATAAACAAATACTCAACAAATAAATGTTACCAAAGGCAAGATTCTTCTACATACATGAATAAATTTATTTGGGTTTTAACTTCTTTTAAAGTGTGGTTTTGATTTACAACAAACTTAGTGTGTCCTCTTTGAGTCAGAATTTAAAAAATTGCTGCCCAGTAACCTCTCCAAATTGAAAAGTTAACAAACGCTGGTAGAAACATATAAATAAATGTTAACAATTGATCGAAAATTTTATGCTTGTACCAGTATTTTATTTAAGTTTCGATTTTTGAGCGATTAAGTAAGAATGGACCGGGAATGAGTAACATTTTACGTTAATTTTATGTGTGAAATTTTAAAATAATTGTTGTTTTTTTTCTTTTGTGACATAATCATTTAAAAATGTAGAATCCTATTTTTAGGGAAGTGATTTAGCTAAAAGGATTAATATATTTGCTGCTGCTGCTGATATTATTATTATTATTAGTAGTAGTAGTAGTAGTAGTAGTAGTAGGAGGAGGAGGAGGAGTATCTGCAATTTCTTTTTCTTTTACAGTAACACAAATCAATTTAATAATCAACCAACTGCGTATAATTGTGAGAAAAAAATATGGACATTTTTATCAAAGAGGGAAGGTACAGAATAGTTAACAAAAATCCCTCCAAATGTAAAGAATGATTTTCTAAATAGTACGTTATTATGTAGAAACGCATTCTTGACATATTAACTATTCTCTCCCTACACTGTTTTCTCATTTTGCATACCAATCATCAGGTAATTATTTTTGGCACGCCAATACGCCAGATTTCAATCCGCCATTTTTGTTTGCTAAAAAAGTACGCCAGTGCGCCAAATTTCATTCCGTCATAAAAATAAATTTCTACAGAAAAAAATATTACATTTTTATCTAGTGAATAAACAAAAATTACATCTGAAAACCGTGTTTATTATTTTTAAATCCAACAACGGAACTGAATTCGATGTTTTATTTCTAACTTTGTTGAATAATCTATGTGTGGCGTACTAGGAAAATATTTTTTCTAATGAATAAAAATGAATAAAATTTATTTTTACAAGAATATTTATACATTTCTATAGCTAATAGATATAAAATTGCGTATTGGCAAAAATAACATGCTCAGTGACATGCAATATGGTTTCTGTTCTGCGAGATCTACAGCTGATGTACTAACTGTTATATGACACAGGATTAGCAAATTGTTCGACAGAGGCTTTGTCTCTAGAGCAATAGCTCTTGACACATCAAAGGCTTTTGATGAGTGTAGCATAAAGGTCTATTTCACAAGATTGCCAGCTATCTAATAGCTTGGAATGTCCTCTCAGTTATAAAATCCTTTCTCTCTGATAGGCTTATAAGAGTAGTCGTTGATAGGCAGAAATCATAAACTCACTGTATTAACGCTGGTGTCTCTCAGGGTTCAACCCTGGGTCCAACCCTGTTCCTGATCATCATCAATGACCTCCAAATAACATTCTTAGGTCATTTGTAAACATTTATGCAGGCGCACGGCAATCTATGGCAACACTCCAAGGCTAGCAATGACAAAGATCTTTTTGATTCTCTCTCTTCTAATCTTTAGAATGTGGTGCAATGGGGAAAAGGTGGTTGGTTAATTTTAATGCATCGAAAACCAAGCTTCTCTCCTTTCATCATAATCACTCTGATCGCCACCACACTCCAATTGAAATGAATGGCTCTTGTCTTGGGGAAGCTCCGTGTCTTGACAAGCTTCTGGGACTACCCTTCACTCCTGATCTGAAATGAAAAACATACATCAAATCTGTTTCCAAGATCGCTGGAAAGATGATTGGATCACTCTACCGCTCCAGCATGTATCTCACTGCCGATGCAATCCTCTGTCTGTAGAAGAGCGAGGTGCACCCCTACAATAGAGTAATGTTGCCACAGCAGGGCAGGAGCTGCTCGGCACACCTATCCTACCTTGATAAAGTTCAAAACCGGCTTTAAAACCTAGTAGGTGATGCCCTTTTTTCTTCTCTGAAATCTCATGTTCACAGAAAAGACGTCTCTCTACCGCTATTTCATGGTAAGTGCTTATCTGAACTCCAATCTATGGTTCCCCCTTGCCAAACTTCACAAAAAACACTCGGCTAGCTAAAACCACTATATGATTTACTCACTCTCTATCTGTGCCTAAATATAAACGCAGATTCCATGAACGAAGCTTCTTTCCCAGAACTGTCCGCCTTTGGAACACTGTTCCACTGGCATGCTCCCCGGCTAAATACAACATGGTAGCCTTCAAATCTAATGTAAACAGCCTGAATTTGCGATATTATAGCATCTGTATAATCGTGGCCACATCGATAAGAGCGTTTCGTTACTAACTTCAGTTACGCAAGTTTGCATGCGTCATGTTTTTTTTTGTTTTGTTTATTTTTGCTTACAAAATTTGCTTTCGGTTTCGATTCTGGCGAATAACTTTTTTTGTCTCCCACGCCCCCATTGTCACAATCCTTCTTCAACTTTGCTGTCATATACTTTTGTTCAACCGGGCAACGCCGACACCCCCGCCCTCATTGTCATTTTTTTTTTTTTTTGACAATCAGACAACGCGAGGTGCTCCTCTGCTAACATATTTTTTAACACGTTTATTTCAGTAAGCGTTTGCATTTAAACAGATTTTTTTAAGATTTGTTTTGTACTTTTTACTATTTATTTGGCATTTTTTTTTCGGCAGTTAATTAAATTTAAACCAAAATCCATTTTTTTATGTCGAGAGTTATGCAAATCACAATTAAAAATTTTTTTTTTTCTGAATTCTAAAAAATAATTCTTTGTTATTTTAAAAATTGAATTACTTTCAGTTTGCTTTATTTTTAAGTTTTTTTCCTCTCCTATCTTTCAAGGAAATATATGACACAATAAGTAATAAGTAATCATTTTTAAAACATAAAAACGTCTATTTTGGTTAAAAAATAATTCTATTTTGTTATTTTCACAATGAAATTATTTTCAGTTTGTTTTATTTTTTTATATAAAAAAAAAAATGAAATTTCCGGACTGTAAAGTAACGCGTCCATTGCAACGGACAAAGAAATCTGTATAGACTGAGGCAACATTCAAGAAATTCGCTTAAACTGGTATACAGTCATTAAAAGTGCTGAATATTCTGAAAATAGTTTCATCTTTTTGTATTGTTGGGGAAAAGAAGTTTAAGTGAAATTAAATTTCTCTGCCCGAAACGAAATAATAAAAAAAGGAACAAAACAAAATGACCCGCATTTATTCTTCAACAAAAATAACAAGATGAACAAGCAAAGGTCCGATCGGAAAGAGTTCTTGAGAAATCATTATGATTAGAATGTTTAAAGTAGGTGAAAAATCCTTTGTGGAATTATTAATATTAAAAGGTCATGTTAGATGAAAGTCCTTCGTTAAATTAATAAGATTATGAGGTGAAAGTCTTGTGTGAAAATAATGTCCTTATTTCAAGGTTTGTGTTTTAACAAGTGAAGTTTGCCTTATTCAAAATTCCGATGAGAAAAGTAGTCCGTTGTTATTAATTTTTATAGAAAATGTATGGAATAGGTGCGTGTGTGTATAAGTGTGATTTTTAGGTGCCTGCGTGACATGTGTAATTATGGTTTCGACAAATTTGAAAACAGCGATGAGGTGAAAACGAGCGGAATGTTCCTGTGTCACGTCGGAGCAAGAAGAGAAGAAGAAAGAAGGGAAAAAATGGGAAGAAAGAATGTTTGTTGCGTTTAAATACATTTTGAACCGGCTCCAGCACAAGATTGCTGCTGCTGGTATTTGGTTTTTGGAAAAGCGTTAAAAAGATAATCTTCTAAATTTTCTCATTGGTCGCTTGTGTCACGTGGTGCTGTCTTCAACTACGTCCACCAGAAATATGTCCATTTTACTTTTGTTGTTGTGAGAAAAGCGTGTTGGTGTATTTGAAATTATGTTGTTGCTGGAAGAACTTATTTTGTGCAAATGCGAGGGGAAATTAAAATTAATAAACGTTCTTTTATTTGCGAGCGTGAGTGAGTGAGTGAGCGAGAGCACAAATCCACGGAAGTAACATGCTCTCATTTCAGCCGAACTAATTGAGTAGAACACCTAAGTAATTTCAAAAGTCTTTTCACACACACATTTGTTTTACAAAACTATGCTATATAAAATGTGCTTTTTAAAAAGTCTTTTTCCCCGTTACCTGATGCTAGCCTTATCCAGCACTTTCTCCCCCCCCCCCACAACTTCAAACCTCCATCTTTCCCAGTGTGCACTTTGTTTTTCTTTTTTGCTCGACAATGTGCTGCCCTTTTTTCTCCCGTGACATCAGCACATGCACACTTGTTTAATTTGCATATATGCTTAGACGGCTGCTGCTGCTGCTGCTAATATTTTCGCTATTCAACTATCTTTTGCTGCTGCTGATATTCTCACACGCATGCTATGTTACTCGTAGACATAATGGTAGAACAGGGACAAGCTCGCAACACATCTTCTGAAGGAAAGAGGTTTCAAGGAGTAGAAAAACGAATCGCTTATCAGATGTCAAAGCTGGTTTTTAACTCTACCAAGGCAGGATAGAGTGCTCTGAGCAGCTCTTGCCCAGATGAGGCGACAATACTCGATTTTAGGGCATATTTGGCTCTCATGCCCGGAAAGGATTGCATCAGCAGTAAGATACCTTCTGGAGTGATAGAATGATGTGATCATTTTTTCAGTGATCTTGCCAACAATCTTACACTTCAGATCAGGAGTGAAGGTCAGCTGGGAAGCAACCTCAGGGTATCATATTCCACAGGCGAATAGTTCTTAGAAAGAAACTTTTTCAGTAAAGTTCCGTTTCATTTTACGTACACAAAGGAAGAAAGGAAAATTATTTACAATGTTTGTAATAAGACGAGTTTGTCTATGCATATTATATAGTGGTGTGTGCAAGAGATTGGAGCACAGTTGAGCATAGGCGATGAAAGAAAAAACAGAGTATGGAAAGTCTAGTAAGCTCTCTTCTGTGAGTCAAGACGTTGCTGCGAATGTTTTACAGGGAGAACCAAGTGAACCAGTGGACATAGCCTAAAAGTGGTTGCTTTGTCATAAACAGATGAAACAATTTTTAAATGGAGAAATACGTTGCTATTTTCTTTTATATATAAAAATTGGTATATACATACTTACAAAATGGCATGCATTTGCTTAAGTGGACAATATGATTATTTTCATGGGTGTGCAAATAATTTATATGTACATAAGAAAAGACAAAATATAGACACTAGTAAATGTCGTGTATAGACCCACAGCAAAACATTTGCGGGAACATTGCCAAGCAAATATCAGGGGGCAAAACAAAACTAAACAAAAGAAAGAAAAAATGTTGTTTGCTTTGGAGCCAACTTTGACGACAAAAGGATTGTCCATAAAAATATGACTTATAAAATCCTTTTGGTCTCGATTCTGTGCAGAGGCAAGCAATTTGTCATGATTCTATTTTAACGGTTTTTCGAAAAGAGTAAAGTCCGAGGAAATGGCTTGAACAAAAGGAAGCTCGGAGCTAAAGATGGAAGAAGCACCGAATTGAGTGATGACTAACTACGACTGATTGAAAGCAAGGGACAACACAAAGGGGTAGGGGACAAAGAGCATGGGTATAGGGAAGTAGATGAGAACAATAACAAGAGAAAAGCTCCAAGAAAGATACATTAATGTGCACAGACGCTTTAACACACACACACACACACACACACACACACACACACACACACACACACACACACGGGGAGTGTCTATGGAGGTGTATGTGTGTGTGCGTGTGTGTGCGCGTGTGTACGTATGTGTGTGTGTTCTCTGAACGCTGAAGACATAAAGAAAGTTGACAACAATAATATGACAGAAAGAAATATCATTTAACTTATACTCTGGCTTACACATGTTTATTTAGAGTTTGGAAAGAAAGATTTACATAATAAATACATATGGGATGTCAAATCTAATAAAAGAACAAATTATATTTAACTGAACAAACTATGTATACATATACATATATATGGCGTAACGGAAAAATAAAAAAGGTATTTGCAGCTTCCCTTCCAATTTTCGGATTTTTACTATGTAAAATCACACTTCAATTCCTTTTGGACGAATTGATTGTTGCCATTTCTTCTGATGAGTTAAGGGCATAATAGATTCACTGATTGATATAATAATTAAGTGATTGATTTTGTGCTACGAAACAGATACTGTCCAGAATTGTATATGTCAACTGATTTAAAGAAATAAATTATAAGGTGGTCTACATCATGAATTTTGGAATATAACTTTTTGTCATTCATTCTCTATATTGCTCTATAATTACATTGAGCTTCTTAAATAAGGATTGATATATATTGCAAGAAAATATATTTCTACAGAAATATATATAAATATATATATATATATATATGTATGTATATGTATATATATATATATATACATATATATGTTTATAGTCTGTTTATTATACAAACATTCTTGATTACATATATGCATACATGTTTCAGTGGGATCTCAATTCAGAGAGACCACCCCATGTGACCAAAATCGCCCGTTTTTCGGAGGAGGTGGTCTTTCTGAATTAATTTGTATAATAAACATACTATATACTTGCTCTGTCCTCCAACGAGAACATTTTCATAAACACAAGGGTTTCGATGGATCTGCATCTAGGAAACCATATTATACAATCATTATATATATATAT
>NC_136488.1:30876069-30896069 GCF_053919585.1 Euprymna scolopes
CTGAAGATGGTGTATAGCTCTGAAATATATTTGTGATAAATTTCAAACAAGTAAAATATTTGTTCATTTTCCTAATATTGCGTTGTATTTGGCTTTCAAGCGCACTTGATGCATATTTTATTTATATATATACACTAGCAGAAGTACCCCTCGTTGACTGGGTTCAAAACAGCCTACAGAAAATGGACTGTGATTGATGAAAGTATGATAGGTTATGAAAAGGAGGGGGTTGTAAAGAGATAGGTTTTGATACTCCAAAATTTTACCCTAAGCAAAATATGATGAAAGTAAAGATAGTTTTCGCGAAAATATTTTTTTTTTATCAACTTTGTTTCCATTCGTAGCCAAGAGGGACCAATAAAATAATGTTTCCGTACCAACAGGAAATATTATATATATAATAATATAAATATACAATAAATAAATGTTACCATAGTCAATAAAAGTTAGTTTTATGGTAGGAAAGTTCATTGGTTTACATTTTTAAGTAGTTTGTAAAATTTTTTTTTTTAATTCACGGACCAGTTTAAAAAAAAAATGAAAATGGCAGCGACTTTCAAATGGAAAGCCCCGTTTTCAATTTGAAGGAGGGGCACCTGAGCATTCTGTGTGTGTGTTTTCTTTGGTTTTTTTACACAGGCACCAACACATTATCTAGGCCAAGAGGCCACTCGAGGATAAGGGTTAAAGATGTACAGTAGAAATAGGACAATATAGTAATCATTAGTAATGAAAATTCGGTAAATTTGTTAACTTATATGGAACGGCTCATCAAGAACTTATTTACGTTAGACTTGAAGACAACCATATTGTAGTCAGCCGGAAAGCAGGAAAATGGAAGACAATTCCACAGGCATGCAGTTCTAAGAAAGAAGCTTTGTTTATGGAATCTACATTTAGGTTTAGGCACAGATAAAGAGTGGGAGGAATTATTGATAGTGTTTTCAGCTAGACGAGTGTTTCCTGTGAAAGTTTGGCGAGTGGGGACCATAGACTGGAGCTCAGTCGAACACTTTCCATGAAAATAACGATAAAGCAGAGACAAACTCGCAACATCTCTTCTGTGAGAGAGAGAGAGAGAGGTTGCAGGGAAGAGAAAAGGACATCTCCTACAAGGCTATGAAGTCAATTTTGAACTCTTTCAAGGCATGACAAGTCCTTTCTAGCGGCTCCTGTCCAGGTGTGGCAACAGTATTCCATACTTGGACGTACCTAGCTCTTATATAGATAGAGAATTACATCAGCAGTGAGATATCTACTGGATCGATAGAAAGGTCCCATCATTTTTCCAGCGGCCTTGGCAACAGATTTGATGTACGTATTCCATTTAAGATCAGGAGTAATGTCAAGCCCAGAAGCTTGTCAAAACTTGAGGCCTCCTGAAGACGAGAGCCATTCATTTCAATTGATGCCAGATGTGGATAAGAATGTTGATGATGTAAAGAGAGAAGCTGGGTTTTAGATGCATTAAAAGTAACTAGCCATTCCTTTCCCCATCAGAGGAGAGAGAGAATCGGAGAGAACTTGGTCATTTACTGTCTTAGATGTGCTACTATAGATGGTAGTGTCATCAGCAATAATGTCTACAAATGATGTAAGGATGTGATTTGGAAGATCATTAATGTAGATCAGGAATAGAGTTGGGCCCAGAATGGACTCCTGAGGAACTACAGCATTAACACTGTGAGCTTCTGATTTTTGCCCCTCAACTACCACTCTTATGCACCTATCAGAATGAAATGATTTAATAATTAAGGAGACATTTCCAGCTATACCATAGCGAGAGATCTTGTGAAGTAAACCTTTATGCCATACCCTATCAAAGGCCTTTGATATGTCAAGAGCAATTGTCCTAGAAAGGTTGCCTCCATCGAGAGATTTGCTAATCCTATGCGATATAACTGTAAGCACATCTGCTGGAGATCTAGCAGAACGGAAACCATATTGAGTGTCACTAGAAAGGTTATTTTTGTTGAGATGTTTGATTACTTCTGTATTTAACACAGATTCCAACAACTTACTCATGACGCACAGGAGACTTATTGGCCTGTACTGAGAGGGGGATGAGCGATCACCTGAATTCTTAAATACAGGGCATACTGATGAGATTTTCCAGGGTGATGGGAAACTATTCTTACAACAACGTTTAAACAGTTTTGTAACTATGGGCGCTAGTTCTGGTTGAAGTTTTTTGAGTACTATAATTAGAATACCGTCAGGGCCAGTTGATATACTGGAATCAAGGTTTTTGATTAGCTTGGCAACATCATGAACAGATATATGTTTATCACATAGTGTGTTTTCTGATACAGGAGGAAATATTGGGTGTTGGCGGCCTTGGTCGCAAAGGGTAGAATTAGCTGCAAAGTTCTTGGCAAAGAGTTTAGCTTTGTCTGATGCTGACGAGATTACCTCAGGTCCATTGATGATAGTTGGGATAGAGCACACGCTTCTGTTAAGGATTCTGTTTGCTATTTGCCAAAACTGGTGGGAACTAAGCCACTGCTCAGCTACTTTGGACTTGACAGATTGAGCATATAACTCTCTTGCGTTCTTTATTACTTTCTTATAATAGTTGCTGGCAGTCCTGAAAGCGGCCTTATTTTCCATACATCTATTACGTTGGAAGCAGTGGAAAAAGTGATTTCTGTTCGCAATGGCAACAGCACATTCTGAAGAGAACCATGGCTGCCTGTTAGGTTTTTGCTGAAACTTTTTCGAGGGTATGAAACGGTCTATACCTACAATTAACCATTCCGTCAGGTCTGATACTATAGAGGACACATCCTTTTTAAACATGGAACGCAGAGGTAGATCCGATACAAATGTACGGAAGCTATCCCAGTCAGCCTTAGTGTATTGATACTGTACGATGGAGAAGTACGTCTGGGGATTTATTACATTTAATTTTTATCTTAATTGATACAACAGAAGGTCGAAAGATCCAAGAGGAGACAGAACGGAAACTGAACATAGTTCAGGGTAAGTTGTGAGAAAAAGGTCTAGGAGGCTTGCATACTGGTCGTCATTGTCGAGCACACGGGTGGGTTCGTGAACAATCTAAGTGAGGTCATAGGCAATGGAGAAATCATGAGAGAACCTCCCCTCATCATCGGTCTTGTTTGAGTTGGTCAACCATTCCACCTTGTGAACATTGAATTCTCCACGTACGTGAATGTTAGCTGAAGGATAAGCAGATAGGATTGGTCAATTTTATCAGATATGCTTTTAAAGATAGTAACTCCGCTGTTGTGAGTGCGATAGAGAGTAAATATAAATGGAGCAGTGTGAGCTAATGCAACTCAGAAGCACATATAGGGTAAGTTAGGATCTTCTCTGGAGATGTCCTTTCCACATGGAAAGCCATCTTTAATATAGGCACATATTCCATGCCCATGGCGATCTTGGGGTCAGATTTAGAAGTTAAGTTAGAGTATCCTTTAATTGCGAATTCTTCTAGGGAAATAACGTATCCAATGCCAGTTTTGCTTAAAAATAAAAGGTCTGGTTTAGTCTCCTGTAATTGGGTTTCAACCTCTAGAAGGT
Source organism: Euprymna scolopes (assembly GCF_053919585.1). Lineage (NCBI taxonomy): Eukaryota > Metazoa > Mollusca > Cephalopoda > Sepiida > Sepiolidae > Euprymna > Euprymna scolopes. The sequence continues at coordinate 30,879,616 of NC_136488.1, forward strand.
TAGAACGTAGATCCCTGATGTTGTAGAAGGAGTCATTGTAGTGGGGGTCTACGTTGGAACTTGGAGAACCGGGTTTAATCGTGTATTTTTTCTTGAAACTTGTCATGATCTAATTTTGGAATTTGTGGACTAGGTCGTCAGGTTTGCTTAGAGCAGAACAGAGAAGGGAAACTAAGAGAGGAAAAGAAACGAACATTTTTTTTTGTAGAACATGATAAGGGAAAGCCGTAACAATTACTCACTAATATGACATCGAGAGGCCCCACTAGAAGCTACTGCATGGTCCAGAATCCATTCACCAAATGGCAATACAGCAGCCCCAGTATTTTGCACCTGCTGATAGGACAGCCTCTTTAGCAGTTAATCCAAGGTTCGGGTCCCTGACAGGCAAAACGTTTACTTCTAGCACCCTTACTAGTGACATGGCTACAAGGATAGACATAGAAACAGAACATTTCCGCCATCTCTGCCAACTGTTCGCGCAAAATACTGCCAACCTAGAAAACAGCTTTTTCTTCTCCCTTTGTCAGAAAAGTCACTCATTAAAAAATGATGACTGAGGGACAAATAAGAAGAAGCGGGAGTAACGGGAGCTGCCGATAACGCATCCACAATACGTTTCCTACTCTCCATTAAAAAAGAAAAAAAATAATTAAGTATTATACTCAATAAAAGTCCAACGGACGTGTGTAAGGGAAAGTGTGGTGATAGATTCCCCTCTCACAAACTAAAAATGACCTGATTTTTGCAATCAACTTGGTAGATAAATAAACATTTATTACGAGAAAAACGCTAGCATTTAATAAAACAGAAATACATAAATAAACACTGAAATAAAATGTAGTTATTAATATTTCAATCTAAAGATATAAAGTACGATTAATATAGAAGTCATTTATCTTGAAAAAACACTTCCGTCTCCAAACTGTAGAAAAGAATTTAAGTTTTAATAACATCAGTGTTCAAAAGACTTTTTTTTAAAAATTAACCGTTAAAAGAAAAGCTTGATCATTATTCTGGACTTTAGCTAGTCACGTTTTAAGAAACTTGCGATATAAAAGAAAAGCTGTGTTAACAATTTAAGAGAGTTCCGTCAACGTAAGGAATATTTATAAACATATTTTAATGTTTTCCGTTATTTTTTGTTTGAGGAATATTCGATTATGGCATGTGTAGTTTACATAAAAATTAATTTAAGTAGTTATCACCTCAAATTTCGTTTTAATTTCACTTTGCTGGAATTATTTCAAGTATAGAGCATTAAAACTATTTCAAAACAAAAAAAAAACATGAACTGAACTTTTATTGACTATGGTAACATTTATTTCTTGCATATTTATTTTTTCGGGCAGTCCTTTGTTGGATTTTCTGCTAAACACTTACTAAATAATATCGACGAAATATCGAAAACAAGGAAACAAAAACAGTTTTGAAACATGATGAAGCTTTACTTACTTTAGTAAAATAATCCGAAACAGCAAAATGGAATATTAAAAAAGTAAACACGTAATTACTTTAGTTTTTTTAAGCAAAGAATCGATATAAATATGAATAAGAAGAAAATGGCGCCCTTTTCAAGCAGAACAGTTTCGTTTCAGTTTTACAGTATTGAACGGTGTAGTATTGCACCGTCGGATTCAGGGTTTTACTATTGTAATGTAAAGAACACACAGAAAGGGTTGTAATCAACTGAATTCCTTCTAGTACCCTGACTAAAAAAGCTTAAACAGATATATAAATAAAAATAAAAAGGTTATGTAAATGTTTTTAAAAAGACACGTAATCACGTGAGCAGGATTTTTCCTTCTTTTTACACGATAACAAGTAACGTTCTTATTTTTTATTTTTTATCTATTTATCTATTTTCGAAAGAGTGTCACGTACAAGGTGAGAAGGAAGAAAACAGAGTTATTCAAAATTTGTGTCGAGAATTGTCTAAAGTTCCGACTTTTTTTTCTGGCTTTCACTTTAATAAGAACGTAGATTTCTGAGGTGAATTTATTCGACACAATATGATACAACTCAAAAATAAATAAATAAAAGCTAACGTGAATTAAGATTAAAGTTAAGGTGTTATTGTGGACCCTCACCCCTTTTGAAAAACCTTATTAAACTTTGTGACATATTTACATTCTATGGACGAACACCCAATAATTTTATTATACCATATTTCTTCAAACTGTAACATAATTATCAAAGTATACTTACACAGATAGATATGAAAAGTTTTGTTAAAGTTTGTGCCATATTTCCATGGGGTACAGGCACGAACGTAGACCCCCACAATTTTATTATACTATCCCTATTTAAATTAAAACATCCTTATCAAAGTATTCTTATGTACATCTATATCAAAAACCCTTGTAAACGTTTTTTTTTGTATTTTTTTTATTTCCATACTCTGGGGGCTAGGCGCGAACGCAGACCCCACAATTTTTATGAACCACTGTTCTGCCAGATCAAACATACCCATTCCTGTGTCTCGATACATCTTCTATCATTATATGTAATCAGTTTTTAAAATAGACAACCATATAGGAGCCTATTCGTGACCAGACACACACACACATATAAATATTAGTGGTGTGGCAAGGCCACGGGGGAGAAAACCAAGCAAAGCGAAATTCATCCCAAAGCAACAAAACTTAAGCTAGCCTGCCAGGACACTATATATAAGCACGTGGAAAATTTGGGCATATTTTATTTGTGTGAAAATATAGATTCCTTTTTACCAAATTGTCGTAAAATTTTAGCCATATAATAATATTATAATCTGCAAATTTTCATGTAGCTTTGCCCCATCGAACCAAAGATATGAGCATTTCAATATTCAATTTGGTTATGAGTATATATATAAAAGTGAACGTGTCTGTCTGTGTCTGTGTCTATGTACATTTACCTATGCAATAACTCTGTCAATTTTTAGTCTACAGACTCGATATTTGATATACAGGGTACTAAGATTTAGGAAAATCGATGTGATCGGTTTTTGGCCAGAAATTTGGCGATTAAGGGGTCAAAGTTCAACGATTTGACCTTTGAGAACTCTACAAAACTCCTCCGATAATTTTGGGGTTTACGCAATGGATCTAACTTAATAACTTGATTGAGCCCAAAACAGTAAATTTTAAGCGGTCATAATAGGGGTCAAAGTTAAAAAATAATTGACCTCTCCGGTCTCTTCCAAATTACTCAGACAATTTCTGGTCTAAATATTTGAAATTTTACATAAAGGGTATTCAGAGATAGGGCAAGCTTTTTCATCAGTTTGGGTCGAAAATTTTTAGTTACCAATATATAAATGTATGTATGTATGTCTATTTGCATGTCTGCCTTAAACTTTCTATAGAGGCGACGGGTTTTATCAAGATCAGTATTGTTTTAAAGTTACCTTTCATACGACAAATATCGAAAAATTGGCTAAAAACATTACTATCTTCCCCTTCAACTAGGCTCTTTTCTACAGGGGGGCGGTCACTTTTTTCGCCGATATTTTTGAAAGCCATCCTTTCCTTTAGATTGTCTAGCCTTACTTTTAAAAAATGTCCCTTCCGGTTTGGCGGTGGTTGTAACAGCATAAATGTTAGGTTTTACTCCGTTCTTTTCCTCCTTTGCGGTATGAGTTCGAGCCTGCCTTCCTACTACCACTCTTTTTTTTTTTTGCTCAACATACACATCGGAACACCCGGCCAACGCCGGGCTGAAATGCTAGTACGTATATATTTTTGTTTAATCTATATATCTATCTATCTATCTATCTGTGTGTCTACATTTCCCTACGCAATAACTCTGTCAATTTTTAGTCTACAGACTCGAAATAAGACATACAGCGTACTGAGATTTGGGAAAATCTATGTGACTGGTTTTCGGCCAGAAATTTGGCGATTAAGAGGTAAAACTTCAACGATTTGATTTTTCAGAGCTCTACCAAACTCCTCCGACAATTTGGGGTCTAAACACTTGAAATTTCAGATATAGGTTCCTTCGACATGGGTCTAACTTAATAACTTCATTTGAGCCCAAAACAATAAATGTTAAGGGATCATACTAGGGGGTCAAAGTTTAAAAAAATTGATCGCTTTTCTTTTTTTTTTTTGCTCAACATAGACCTCCAAATACCCGGGAAACGCCCGGCACCCATGCTAGTATATATATATATATATATATATATATATATATATATATATATATATATATATATATATGTTAAAAGTCCATGTATGCTTCTAGGATAGTGATTTAAAGGTTATGAGGGTTTTTTGAAGCATGAAAAACGATGTTACTTTTTGTATTTAATATTTTTATTGTTATTTTTTATATTTCAAGCGGACCTCCACTGTTGGTCACAAAAAAGTATTAAAAAGAAAAAGAAAACCGTTGAAAGAATTGGAGATTTGTAGCGTGGACAGCGTTCATTCCTAGCAATCATGTTCGAAAAAGTTCTCCTGAATTATTTTAGCCGTTTGTGGAAGAAGATTGTGCTTTTTAATGTTTTTTTTTTAAATGTTTTTACCGTTTAACTATATCATTTCTATTCCATTATACATATTGAAATCAATTGCGTCTCATTTTTGCCGTTTCAATTAAACGCTTTTACGTTGCAACATTAATGTGTGTGTGTGTGTGTGTGTGTGTGTGTGTGTGTGTGTGTGTGTGTGTACACGAACGTGATTAATTTGATGACTTCTTTTGTAAACAAGTGTTTATAGAATAAATAAATGAGTATTTAGGATATATATATATATATATATATATATATATATATATATATATATATATATATATAACTATATATATATATATATAGTTATATCATAAATACTTATACTATTTATTAGTTTCTTTACAGATCTGAAGTTGTAATTATTTATTTTCAACAATTGTCAAAACAAAATCTTGTAAAAATGACTAAAATCCTGTAAAATACGAATAAAAAATCGTATAAAAGAAGAAGTAAAAGTCTAAAAAGACATTTCTAGATTTAAGAGATTAACTCAAGTATCTTTGTTCACTTTTTTTATCTTAGATTATCGATATTGTTAAACTCTTGGATTTAAGCTTTTCTCTTATGCACGCATAAAAAAAGGATTGTTTTTGATATATTTAACCAGCACAATCTGAAGAATTACATTACTCACAGCTCTCGTCATATAAAATTATATATATATATATATATATATATATATATATATATATATATATACATTAGTGATGGGACGATTTTAATATTTTTCCCAATTCCGAGACAATTACCGATTCCACACTAAATTCCCAATACTGATACAATTGCACATATTTTCTCAAACATAGAAGAGCACTTGTGGGTGACAGTAATTTATAGAGCTTTGCGTTACTAGTAGTTTAAAATCCATATTTATTATTTTATTATTACTACAAGCGGTGGAAGGTTTTGTTTTAAAAAAAATAACAAACAGATTATTAAAAGAATCGCTTCGACACCAGAAAACATGCACGCATTTTTTCGATTCCAATAGTGATTCTGATAACTCCAAAAATTACGATTTTTCCATAAGTTTCCATATAAATGGCATAATATATTAACACACCCATTCTCATGAGATCATCAATCGACGTTTGCTCTGGCCAGTAAAAATGGGTGACATGTTAGGAATACTAGGCACTGTACATATTCAGGTAAGCCGGTATGTATAATACCTCAGGGAAACGAATGCCAAGGTGTATCACCTGTTAACCTATATCTGATATTCTTCAGGGTTAATTACCATACATGTGATAGGTGGAAGTCCTGGTGAAGGAAATATATCAAAGAAAGAAGGTATTGGTTGAAAAAAACCCAGATAAAATGAACTTGTTGGTCTTGTAGTTGTATAACAAAACAAGATACATGCTTTTAATTTGTCATGAGCCAGCTGGAAGTAGGAAGGCTTAGATAATTGTGTCTGATGGCACTAAATTCTAGAATAGTCATAAGTGAAAAACAAATGTACACATATATAAATCTTAGCAAACGACCTACAGTCAAAAGTGGATGGTAACATTTAATGCTTTTGAGAATAAGCTTAACATTTAACAACTATAAAGATCCTTCTCAAGGACTGAGAGCTCATCGTTCAAATACCTTGGCTTAACATTCACAGGCAACATGAGTTGGAACAAATGCATTGCGGACATTGCCAAAGTTACTTAAAAGAAGGTGAGTTTCCTCTACTGTGCCAGTAAATTACCCACATCTGAGAGTGTACTGTCTCTCTACTATTCACTCATGTATAGAGTATTGTTGCCGCATCATGGCTGGTGCATCTGCCACTAGCTTCTTCCGGTTAGACACGGGCCAAAAAAGTTTCCAGTCTAACAGGTCCTCCACTATGAGCCAAGATCCAGCTCCTGTCCCATAACTGTAATGTTGCATTTCTTTGTCTGTTTTACAAGTATTTTAATGGAATGTGCTCTGATGAACTTGCACCCCTTTGATGATGGGTATTTGTCTAATTTTCTAAATAGATTGACTAAATCAAACAAGGATCAGTTGCCTACCACTTTTAGTATGATTGATCCGTAGATCTTACCAGCCTACTCATCTGGGAGAGTGAAGTCTCTGATAAAAATCTATGCTTTTTATTCCATGATATTGCACTGAAACGCTGGGAGAGGGGCCTCCTAGGTCATAGTCGACAACTTTCCTAAAGCTAGTGACATTAACGAATTCCCCAGTTTGCAAACCTATATCATATAAGGAGTATATAGGCTCTACCTATCGCCCAACTTCCATACTTATCCTTTATTTATTAGCCAGGTGCAGTTCCAACGTGAGGAACTCGCTTGAGACACTATGTGCCTGGCCTTGATTCCTGATCAGGACAATGAACATTGACTCACTATTTTCTAAATATTTCTCTCACAAACAGAGCAAGTGGTTTTGCTTGTATGCTGCTTATGTTCACTTGACTGGTTATTGTAAAGTTGTGTCATAATGTACTTAAATTTCATCTCCTATCTTTATTTCCTGCTGAAATATATTAAATGTAATTAAAATTAAAATTTCTAAAACTCCACAAAGACCCCTCCCCCACTGAAATACTGACCACAGGTTGAAATCAAATAGAAACATAGCTGAACATAACGTGTAGTCGAAATCTTTGTGGAAAGAAAGCCTCTTACTATTAATTACTTACTTGCTTACTAAATATTGTAAAGTCATTGCTTATTCACCTGGTCTTGTTTTCCTGCACTTAATTACTAATATTTCTTCACTATTTTTGAAAATAATAAATTATCATTCCTTGACTCAGTGTATGCCTAAATATAAGGCTTATACTGGTCATATAAATATCGAGCTAAAAGGGCTAGTTACTTTGCCTCCAAGACGATTGCCTGTGTCTGTTTTGCATGATAAACATTATTCCACATCCTTATACTCCTGAACCCTATCCAAATCTCTATATATCCTAACGTATGTTAATACTGTATTCTTTTAAGTTATATCATCTCTCCTGTTCTAACTGGACAAATAACCAATTGCTCTTCTTCATAAGCTGCTAGAAGATCACAATTTTCACGCACCTTCGAAGAGGGGTTTAGCTTTTGGTCATTAACTTTAGAAGGTTAACTTTTAAAAATCGATACTAAACATCTATAGTAATCTATTGAGAAGGCATTATCTTATAATTATATCTATATTCCCTTATCTATAAGATTTATAATTATATTTATATTCCAGCTTATCCATAATATAGATACTTATTAGCCATTATTTGTATTTATATTTTAAGTGATCTATATTAAGTAGCAACTCTATATCTTTCTTTCCCTTAGATGATTGTCTTTACATGAAAACTATAACACCTGAAGCTCATTTTGAATCGTACTCTAACTCTTTACATTATAATTTTTCCTATCTATTTATTAATCCACAAACCATATTTAATCTCCGTTAAACTCTAGTAGATATTAATCTTAAATCTACACCCCATACTCATGCATAACCCCACTAGCGTTTCAACTCAAAACTTGTGAATAACCACATATTCCAATCTTAATCCTATTTTGAGGAGTGCAACTACAAAGTAGATACTAAATATCTTTGATACTAACTGGATTTATCCTAACAACCCATGTGGGGAGCATAGAAATACCTGGCTTTGAAACCAGGCGTGGGAATAACCCTCTCGGTGCTGATGGACCCGTAGATCTGGTCAGATCATCCATCTAAAAGAAGGAAAACTCTGATGTAAAACTCATGCCACTAATCTTATACGTCTTCACACCTAACGGGGGAGGAGGCCTCCTTAGTCCTGGTTGACTCAATCAAATCACCGATTCGCAAGCCTAAACTGCTTAAGGTGTAGAAAGGCTCTTTGTCTATTAACCAGCAGAGGTGCGATCACAGGGATATTAGAAACGCCCCATGCCTAGGCTTGTTTTCTGACTAGAGTAATGAATACTGCCCCCGACATCCGACTCATTCCCTTCTCTTAAACCTGGGCATTTTGGGGGTGCTTGTTTACCATGTATGCTAACATGATTGGAATGGGCCATTCTTATCTGACAAGTCTGAGGGTATCGGTTTAACAGTTTGTCTGGCTGTTGTATTCCGACTGACAGTACAAGTGCCCTAACTCTTTGGTCAATCTTAGAGCAGCTGCTCTATCATCAGTTGTATAATATTGGGATGTCTGTAGTGCTATGTCGCGTATGGAAAGGGACCTTGCACTCATCTCTGGCGAGCATTCCCGTGGCCACATTCCTGTGGATGAGGAGTCGGCTGATGGTCTACTTGTGTTGCATGATGGTGGCTATGCACATCCGCTTTTTCTATCACCTCTCACCCTAAACTGAAACGAAACCTCTCAGCCTAAACTGAAACTACGAAATAAAAATCCACGTGTTGGTGTATAATGTCTGGTTCAGCAACTAAGGCCAAACTGTTGAGGATTAGATGCTCAAACAGCTTAACAGATGGCATAACATGCAAGTATATAAGAACAACTTATCTCAGCAATATCTTAAGTGCATTACAACATTACATAAGATGAAAGAACATAAATATAAAGAAGTAGGTAAAACATGGCTTTATAGTATATAATGTTTTCTGGCCAGATTTTCAAAGTCAGGCATAAATAACATTTACGCTAACAAATCAAACTTTACTTCAAACTAGCCACTTATCATTTGTTGTTGTTATACCATGTTATTATCAATACAACTTAGGTACAATTTATTTCAAGGATTATTCACTGTAACAACTACTACAACTACTAATATGAAATAATTTTTAAAATCACTTAAAAATAAAAGTCCACAAGACGGATAACTTATTTAATTTTTTAAAGAATATAATAAGAGTTGTCTACCATAAGTTAAAAAATGTTCAAACAAATAAAAATTTTAAACTGAAAATAATTCACTGTGTTCTAGGCAATGCTGGTTAGGTAGAGATAATTTTAAATATCTACACTTCATATGCTAACTTGTGGAACACAATATCACAGAGCTGCTTCGTAACTGACTACAACATGACCGTTTGTCAAGTCCAATATAAACAAGTTATTGTTGAGCTATCCTCTTTAATAATTAAATCCTGCCCAATTTCCACTATTTCTAATCATCACTGAGATATTTAACTTCCATCGTTTAGTACCCTCTGGGCTTTTATAAACGGTGAATCCCTAGTAAAAATAAAGGTTTTTTTCTTTTATAATGAATCTTCAGCCGATATATGGCCAAAGATGTCTGTTGTCAGCTTTAAGAAGATAGTGAAATAATGTTAATGCAGAGACAATATTCCAATATTTATTCATGGGACGAGACATGAGAATACGAACACAATAATTTTCTTGTGAATTGAGATAAGATACAAGATGTACTAAAATGTAAACTGCTGACCGACATCTTTGAAAATTAATATCACTCATAAAAGTTACAAGTGGTGGGACAAACGAAACGATGTGTCTGTTTAAGGGAATCGAATTAAAGATAAGGAGATCGGTGATTTGCATGAGATTTGACAAGCAAGATAACTGACCACTACACTAATTGCGTAAAATTTTGTTAAAAACAATCATTTTATTAAAAAGAATAAAAAATCTTACAAAATGGAGAAAGCTAAGAATATTTTTTGAAAGTGGAATATTACACGAATAGTATTCTATTATTGAAAAAAAAGTTACCGAAAAAAGTGACAAATAATTAATAAATATTCTTGGTTGTAGAAGTTGTTTTAGGAATTTGATGAAGCCGATAAGCAGAAATATAATCATAAAATAAATGACGATATAGAAATACCTGGCTTTGAATCCAGGCGTGGGAATAACCCTCTCGGTGCTGATGGACCCGTTGATCTGGTCAGATCATCCATCAAAGCGGTCAATTCTTTTTTACTTTGACCCCTATTATGACACCTTAACATTTATTGTTTGGGGCTCTAAGCAAGTTATTAAGTCAGATCCATGTGCAAGGAACCTATATCTAAAATTTCAAGTGTTTAGACCCTAAATTGTCAGATGAGTTTGGTAGAGTTCTCAAAGGTCAAATCGTTGAACTTTGACCACTTAACAGCTAAATTTCTGGCCGAAAACCGGTCACATAGATTTTCCCAAATCTCAGTACCCTGTATATTAAATTTCGAGTCTGTAGACTAAAAATTGACAGAGTTATTGCGTAGGGAAATGTGCACACACACACGCACACACGTTCACTTTCAAGTATATATATATATATATATATATAAGTGAAAGTGTCTGGCAGAGAGGCATTTCCAATCTTCGTTAAGACATGCATCTAGGAGAATGAAAAAAACTGATTGAAAATCTGAGGTTTACTGCCTGCTCTTTCTTTTGGCAGCTATTGCACCAACTGAAATTAACAATTGTACCAAAAAGTGAGTTTGATTCCACACAAAACTTTCACCACTATAAGCAAATCATCTGTGTGGATTTCCAAACAACTTAGTTGTTCTGGAGGATCTTAGACGTGGAAGTCGACAACAGTATCCATCATATATATATCCTAGCAGGCTGCTCTGTCATAAAATATGTTTTAAATTCATACAGATTTCGTATTTATTGTTATAGAGCAAATCTTCTCTTGCTTATTATATATAACCTAATACATGGTAGTGATTTCAAATTTACAAAAAATATGACTTGAATGCGAACAGCTAGAATCGAAATCAAAACATTTAGTTCTTTTCTGATATTTGCTACCATTTAATTTACCGACAAATGCAGACCAAAACGTATATTTGCACATGTGTAGAGGATTAACACTTCATCAAACTACACCTGCCGTTGCAATTTCACATCTGAGCAGTTATTTTTCCGACTAAAAACCAAGTCCAATTTGTTCCACACGTTCAAATACTCCCTATATCAAGTTTCAACTCCCTAGACCAAAAAGTGACAAAGTAGTTTGATAGAGACCGTTCCACAAATAGAGATTTACCTTAAATGCAGCTCTAAATGCTATACAATTATGCACAATGCAGAAAATAGAACTGTGTGCAATTGTAAAATAAAACTAATCATCCAATGAGAAAGTAGAAACAAAATGAACGATGAATTAATAGAAGTGTTTTTTTTATATAGGCATCACCACTTATCAAGGCCAAGCGGCCACTCGAGGATAAGGGATAAAGAGTGTACAGTAGTCAGTTGGACAATATGGTAATCGTTAGTAATGGAAATTCGATAAATTTGTTAACAAGTGGAACGGCTCATCAAGAACTTGTTTATGTTGGACTTGAAAACAACTATATTGTAGTCAGCTGGAAAGGAGGCAAACGGAAAACAGTTCCACCGGCGTGCAGTTCTAAGAAAGAAACTTTGTTCATGGAATCTACGTTTAGATTTAGGCACAGGTAAAGAGTGGGGGAAATTATTGATAGTGGTTTCAGGTATGCGAGTGTTTCTTGTGAAAGTTTGGCAAGGGGCTACCATAGATTGGGCCTCAGACGAGCACTTGCCATGAAAATAACGATAAAGCAGAGACAGGCTCGCAACATCTCTTCTGTGAGAAAAAGGTTGTGGGGAAGAGAAAAGAGCATCCCCTACTAGGCCACGAAGTCTATTTTAGTTCATTTTAAAGGAATATGCAAATTAGTCATCTTTTTGAAGTCATAAGTATAATAACGATTAAGTATAGTCGGAATTTATGTTGAATAGTGAGGTTTACATATCGGGGACGACGTTTATAACGGAGGATGAAACATTTATATAACAGTGTATACGGCGACAACGGTGATGTGGCAATGTGATGATGAAGACAAACAGTTAACACTTTCAAAAGGTGTTTCATATATTGTTCATTTACAAAGACGATAGACAAAACGCATTATCTTTCGGCGGATGACAAACAAAAACAAAGGCTTACTTTTAACGTAAAAACATTTACTACAGCTGGATGAGAATGGTTAGGTATTCGATGTCTTTTAGATATCTACGTTGTCTTATCTTCCTTTCTACCTCACTTCCGAAAAGAGCATAGCTAACTCAACTCCTCCGACTCTAATTGTCAACTCCGAACTCTTCTGATTGCCTCTAACTGATTCATTTCGAACCCTAACTTAACTAAGTATATTGTAACCTCTCTTTCTTTGTGATGTTAGAACGTGCTCAAACATGTGAATGTCTCCTCACGTGGATTCTACATATTATATATGTCTCCAACACGTTTTTGGCAACACAAAGAACCTTCCTAAATTGATTGTTTATTCTAATTCTCTGACCTAACTATAGTTATTTCTAATATAATGGACAATTCTCCACATTCCTAGAATTGCATCTAAATTGCAATATGTATTCTTTTTAACTTTTGATTACTGAGTTCGATTCTAGCATACTCTTTTAATGAATATTATTTTCTATCCTATTTACTTCGTTTCTCTAATTACCAGGTTCTGTCCCCTTCTATATACAACAATTATATTCACTTTTAAAATAGAAAAGTGGGCTTTTAATATCAATGACAGTACAACAGAAAACTCAACTTTATATATATATATATATATATATATATATGATTAGTTTTTTTGGAAAAAGAATTCCAGCAGAGTGCTCAATTAAAAGGAAAATCCAAATTTTAAGAGCGTACTTATATTTTGTGTACAGAAAGTTGTTAGTTGAGACAGGTCATTGGTACCGTCGGTTTCAAGCCCGATAATAAGGCCCGTTTAAGGTATCCTTATCGAGCTCTCTTCAGCCAACATTCGTCTATCTTATAACCGGAAGTGTGAAGTATATATACCTCGCGAATCCACGTTCAAATCTCGTTTTGTTTAATCCCCCCCCCTTTTTTTTTTTTTTTTTTTTTATCTATCTATCTATCTATCTATCTATCTATCTATATATATATATATATATATATATATATATATATATCGGGCAATGTAATACCTAATTTTCAACTTTGAATTATTTAAATTTAAGATCTAATTTCGAAAAAATGTTTTTTTTTATATGAATCGATTTTAATTTGAACCCCATTTAATTTTAAAATCTCTTTCCTTATGTATAAAAACTTTAAAATCTGTATTGGTATCGGTTAAAAACTTAAAAATTCGTTTAATTATATCGAACATTTAAAAATTTCCAAAAATACGTTTAAAGTTTTAAAAAATATATTTTTAATTATATCGAATCACGTTTAAAAATTTCGAAATACGTTTAAAAATTATTTTTTAAAAAACCAAATCTTTCAAGGTTTGGGGAAGTGAGTATTTATCTATCCTAAGTGATTTCCCTAGTTTATTAACATTATTATATTTTTCTATAGTTTTAAATTCGAAATAGATTATAAATTACATTTATAAAATATATATATATATATATATATATATATATATATATATATATATATATATATAACATTAATTGAAAAGTTGCATACATAGAAGGAAGGGTCTCCTAATAAATTGGATCAATGAAAAGAACAACACTTAGATGTTGTTTTTATATATATATATATGTATATATATATATATATAAGGAAAAAAATTGTAAATACATAAATAATTAGTCGGTAAACTTGGATTTTAATCGCAATTATATTATAGATTTTTAATTAATGTCATATATATATATATATATATATATTATATTTTATAAATGTAATTTATAATCTATTTCGAATTTAAAACTATAGAAAAATATAATAATGTTAATAAACTAGGGAAATCACTTAGGATAGATAAATACTCACTTCCCCAAACCTTGAAAGATTTGGGTTTTTAAAAAATAATTTTTAAACGTATTTCGAAATTTTTAAACGTGATTCGATATAATTAAAAATATATTTTTTAAAACTTTAAACGTATTTTTGGAAATTTTTAAATGTTCGATATAATTAAACGAATTTTTAAGTTTTTAACCGATACCAATACAGATTTTAAAGTTTTTATACATAAGGAAAGAGATTTTAAAATTAAATGGGGTTCAAATTAAAATCGATTCATATAAAAAAAAAAACATTTTTTCGAAATTAGATCTTAAATTTAAATAATTCAAAGTTGAAAATTAGGTATTACATTGCCCGATATATATATATATATATATATATATATATATATATATATATATATATATATATATATATATATATAGATATAGATAGATAAAAAAAAAAGGGGGGGATTAAACAAAACGAGATTTGAACGTGGATTCGCGAGGTATATATACTTCACACTTCCGGTTATAAGATAGACGAATGTTGGCTGAAGAGAGCTCGATAAGGATACCTTAAACGGGCCTTATTATCGGGCTTGAAACCGACGGTACCAATGACCTGTCTCAACTAACAACTTTCTGTACACAAAATATATATATATATATATATATATATATATATATATATATATATATATATATATATATATATATATATATATATATATGAGATTCCTTCAATAAGTTTCCAAACTTTTTTCGTATGTACACTTTTATTGATAGCATACATATAAAACTCTAGTTTTATTTGAACCAAGTTCTCTCCAATTCTCTTTCCTTTGATCTTGAGCACGTGGTACAATGGGGAAAGGAGTGGCTGGTTACTTGTAGTGTATCTAAAACCAAGCTCCTCTCTTTACATCATCAACGTTCCAATTCCCATCTGGCATCAGTTGAAATGAATGGCTCTCGTCTTCAGGAGGCCTCAAGTTTTGACAAGCTTCCGGGCTTGACCTTTACTCCTGATCTGAAATGGAACAGGTACATCAAATCTGTTGCCAAGGCCGCTGGAAAAATGGTCGGATCCTTCTATCGATCCAGTAGATATCTCACTGCTCATGCAATTCTCTATCTATATAAAAGCCAGGTACGTCCAAGGACAGAATACTGTTGCCACATCTGGGCAGGAGCTGCTAGAAAGAACTTGTCCTGCCTTGATAGAGTTCAAAATAGACTTCGTAGCCTCGTAGGAGATGTCCTTTTCTCTTCCCTGCAACCTCTATCTCACAGAAGAGATGTTGCGAGTTTGTCTCTACTGTATCGTTATTTTCATGGAAAGTGTCCGATTGAGCTTCAGTCTATGGTCCCCCTCGCCAAACACTATCAATAATTCCCCCACTCGTTATCTGTGCCTAAACTGAAACGTAGATTCTATGAACAAAGCTTCTTTCTTAGAACTGCACGCCTGTGGAATTGTCTTCCGTTTTCCTGCTTTCCGGCTGACTACAATATGGTTTTCTTCAAGTCTAATGTAAACAAGTTCCTGATGAGCCGTTCCACTTGTTAACAAATTTACGGATTTCCATTACTAACGATTACTATATTGTCCAATTTCTACTGGGCACTCTTTAACCCTTATCCTCGAGTGGCCTCTTGGCCTTGATAAGTGGTGATGCCTATGTAAAAAAAAGTAATCTCTTCTGCCTACAATCCACTTGTTGTACTATTCCGAAAACTTCCGAAAAGCATTGTGGAAATTCTCTTGTGTGAATATATCAATGACCCGCGTCACAGCTTTTTTCATCTCGTCAAGTGTCTCATAACGACAGTCTCTAAGGTTTTCCTTGAGCATAGCGAATAACCAAAAGTCACAGAGAGCAAAGTCTAGATTATAGCCAGGGTGAGGAACTGTCTTGATGTGCTTCTTGGTTAAATAGTCTGATCGTTCTTCCTGATATTCTCAAAAAACTTTGTGCAAATCTTCCGCATCTTCAGTTCCTCACAAATAATTGTGTGGACAGTAACCACACTGACATCAAAGTGTGCACACGACGGTGCTTACATTGAAATTCTTGATTTGGCTAATCAACTCTGATGCTCTGACTTCCTTATTCCTCCTACACCTCTCATCAGCCCTCACAGGCTCCCTGCGTTCCTTGAATCTCTTATGCCACTCAAAAACTGATGCTCGATTCATGCAAGATAGTTCAAAGGCAAGCTAAAAAATTACATAGAGTTTCCGTGACATTTTTGGTAGTTTAAAACAGAATTTTATTAGATATCACTCTTCTAAAGATTGCATTTTAAAAATCCACC
>NC_136488.1:30913569-30918569 GCF_053919585.1 Euprymna scolopes
AAAATCAGCGGTAAGAAGAAACAAAGCAGAGGAACACGAACATGAGGCTACCACGAGGTCACGTGATGATGTGAAGATTCGAAGGGGGGCTATAGTATAAAAATATTGAAAACTAGCAGTTCAACCCGGCTTTGCTTGGGCCTTATGTACTGTCTAAAACTTTATGTGCATATGTCTATACATATTAAAAAGTTTAGCTCATGTCCAGGTAACCTACATCTAATATTCCAAGTGCTTAGACCCAAAATTGGCTGAATAGTTTGCTAGAGACCGCAAAGGTAAAATCTTTTGAACTTTGACCGCTTGGCAGCCATATTTTCGGTCAAATCCTGATTAAAAAGCTTGCCCTATGTATGAATGCACTTTATGTAAAATGTCAAATGATTTGACCAAAAATTGGCTGAGTAAATTAAACTTTGACCCCAATTTTGACCACCTAACGTTTATTGTTTTGGGCTCAAAGCAAGTTAAAAGTTCGATCCCTATCCACATAACCTAAATTTAAAATTTCAAGTGTTTAGACCCAAATTTGGCGGAGGAGTTGGGTAGAGTTCTCAAAGGTCAAATCGTTGACTTTAGACTCCTTGACAGCCAAATTCCTGGCCGAAAACCGATTACAAAGATTTTCCCAAATCTTGATATCCCTTATGTCAAATCTCGAATCTGTAGACTGAAAATCGGTAGAGTAATCTGCTAGGGAAATATGCATACACAGACACCAGCAGACAGACAGACAATTCCACTTTTATAGATATATAGATAGATAGATTGTAACCCCAATTTTGTTACTTTAAAAACAATGTTTACCCTAAACAAACGGACAGAAAACAAAGGAAATTAACAGAAAGGCATAAAAGAAAAGCTCCCACAGAAGAGTAAACAAAAACGAGATACAAACTTGAAAAACCAGTGACAACTGATTTTTTTTATTTTTTTTTACATAGGCATCACCACATTATCAAGGCCCAGAGACCACTCAAGGATAAGGGTTAAAGAGTGTACAGTAGCAATTGGACAATATAGTAATCATTAGTAATGAAAATTTGATAAATTTGATAACTTATATGGAACGGCTCATCAAGAACTTATTTACTTTAGACTTGAACACAACCATATTGTAGTCAGCCGGAAAGCAGGAAAATCGAAGACAATTCCACAGGCGTGCAGTTCTAAGAAAGAAGCTTTGTTCATGGAATCTACGTTTAGGTTTAGGCACAGATAAAGAGTGGGGGGAATTATTGATAGTGTTTACAGCTAGACGAGTGTTTCTTGTGAAAGTTTGGCGAGGGGGGACCATAGATTGAAGCTCAATCGAACACTTTCCATGAAAATAACGATACATCAGAGACAAACTCGCAACATCTCTTCTGTGAGATAGAGGTTGCAAGGAGGAGAAAAGGACATCTACGAGGCTACAAAGTCTATTTTGAACTCTATCAAGGCAGGACAAGTCCTTTCTAGCAGCTCCTGCCCAGATGTGGCAACAGTATTCCATCCTTGGACGTACCTGGCTCTTATATAGATAGAGAATAGCATCAGCAGTGAGATATCTACCGGATCGATAGAAAGATCCCACCATTTTTCCAGCGGCCTTGGCAACAGATTTGATGTACGTGTTCCATTTAAGATCAGGAGTAATGGTCAAGCCCAGAAGCTTGTCAAAACTTGAGGCCTCCTGAAGACGAGAGCCATTCATTTCAATTGATGCCAAATGTGGATTAGAATGTTGATGATGTAAAGAGAGAAGCTTGGTTTTAGATGCATTAAAAGTAACCAGCCACTCCTTTCCCCATTGTACTACGTGCTCAAGATCAGAGGAGAGAGAATTGGAGAGAACTTGGTCGTTTACTGTCTTAGATATGCTACCATAAATGGTAGTGTCGTCAGCATAAATGTCTACAAATGATGTAAGGATGTGATTTGGAAGATCATTAATGTAGATCAGGAAAAGAGTTGGGCCCAGGATGGACCCCTGAGGGACACCGGCATTAATACGGTGAGCTTCTGATTTTTGCCTCTCAACTACTACTCTTATGAACCTATCAGAAAGAAATGATTTAATAATTGAGAAGACTTTTCCAGCTATACCATAGCTAGCGATCTTATGAAGTAAACCTTTATGCCATACCCTATCAAAGGCTTTAGATATGTCAAGAGCAATTGCCCTAGAAAGATTGCCACCGTCGAGAGATTTGCTAATCCTATGAGATATAACGTTAGGCACATCTGCTGTAGATCTAGCAGAACGGAAACCATATTGAGTGTCACTAAGAAGGTTATTTTTGTTGAGATGGTTGATTACTTCTGTATTTAACACAGATTCTAGCAACTTACTCATGACGCACAGGAGACTTATTGGCCTGTACTTTGAGGGGGATGAGCGATCACCTGAATTCTTAAATACAGGGCATACTGATGAGATTTTCCAGGGAGATGGGAAACTATTCTCCTTAAGACAACGTTTAAACAGTTTTGTAAGTATGGGCGCTAGTTCAGGTTGAAGTTTTTTGAGTACTATAATTGGAATACCGTCAGGGCCAGTTGCTTTACTGGAATCAAGGTTTTTGATAAGCTTGGCAACATCACGTATAGATATACGTATATCACATAGCGTGTTTTCTGATACAGGAGGAAATATTGGGGGTTGACGGCCTTGGTCGCAAAGGGTAGAATTAGCTGCAAAGTTCTTGACAAAGAGTTTGGCTTTGTCTGATGCTGACGAGATTACCTCAGGTCCATTGATAATAGTTGGGATGGAGCACACGCTTCTGTTCAGGATTCTGCCAAAACTGGTGGGAACCAAGCCGCTGCTCAGCTACTTTGGACTTAACAGATTGAGCATACAACTCTCTTGCGTTCCTTATTACTTTCTTACAATGGTTGCTGGCAGTCCTAAAAACGGCTTTAGTTTCCATACATCTATTACGTTTGAAGCAGTGGAAAAAGTGATTTCTGTGCGCAATGGCAGCAGCACATTCTGGAGAGAACCATGGCTGGCTGTTAAGTTTTTGCTGGAACTTTTTAGAGGGTATGAAATGGTCAATACCTACAATTAACCATTCAGTCAGGTCTAATACTATAGAGGACACATCCTTTTTAAACATGGAATGCAGAGGTAGATCAGATATAAATGTACGGAAGCTATCCCAGTCAGCCTTAGTGTATCGATATACTGTACGATGGAGAGGTACGTCTGGGGACTTATTACATTTCATTTTTATCTTAATTGATACAACAGAGTGGTCGGAAGATCCAACAGGCGACAGAACAGAAACTGAACATAGTTCAGGGCAAGTAGTGAGAAAAAGGTCTAGTAGGCTCGCATACTGGCCGTCATTGTCGAGCACACGGATGGGTTCCTGAACAATCTGAGTGAGGTCATAGGCAATGGAGAAATCATGATTGTATTCCTTCCTAAAAATATCTGTCTGGAGACGCAACAAGTACTGTACAACTTTATTGTTTAAAATTATTCGCCAATAACATTAATGTTATTGCCAGTCACGGTCGGCTTTTGTGTTTTTTGCAAAGTCGGTTTCTTAAGTTTCTTCCACATATGCAAATTTATAATCGAAAGATCAGACCCAACTATAATATCACTTTTATTAAATATCTTTACTATTAGGTACTTGTGTAAATTTTCCTCTAACGTTTCCTTGGATCTTCTACATCTAATTCAATTTTTTGTTTTGCGTTTGCTTCTGCTACAAGAATCTTTGCTTGCTGCAATTTCGACTAGTAATTTGAAATTTATACTTTACTTTCTTGACCTATACACCGTCTGATACCACTATGTTTTTAGATTCACTTCTCACGATTACAACCCTTTAGTAATCCTCTGCAAGCTTCTATAGAATGTGAATCGGTGCGCTATCGAGTTTTGCTAATACTCATCGTCTAATTTAGTCATTATTTGCTGACATTAATCATTGAGCGAAAATGAGATATTAAAAATCATCTGCCGACAATTCCACTAACCTAAAGTCTTTGTAGTGCTTGTTTATGGCCAACGCATACGCTAAATAGTCTTCGTCGTCCGAGCTAGTCAAATGAAAGCATTTCCACTTTTTGTAGAATAATAACGTATTGGGGCTAAATGTTTTGATAGTAAAATCACGTTTTCCATGAACTCCATATCTGTGTTTTCTGTGTGTAAGATGTAGTCTACGAATCTCCTGTGCTCTCCAATACCTAACTTTCATAAAAATAGGCGGACATTTTTCGCATCCGACCAGTCATCACAACAACGTTGAAAAGGTCGTTATGCTCTCAAAAAAAAAGTGTCTAAAGTTTTGTCTTCGCCAGAACGTAGTAAAGGTTTCCAGAGCGATACATATCGTGTTCTGTGAAAACGTTGTGTTTCTGTCAGTGGTTAGTTTATTAGTCAAACTTTTGTTAAGTAATTCTCTCAATTTTTTGTTGTTCTGTTTAATCTATTGTTTTTTACTTCCTGATGTTATTGTTGTATTAATATTTTTTCCAGAATTTTGTTATCTTCCTTTAGCTTTCCATTGTTGTATGTTCTGTTCTATCTAGTCACTCATCATCTGAATGATAATGGCTTGAATTAATCTATCTTGTTGATTTTCTTCAAGAGTGACATTTACTTGACATTTTTTCTCATAGCGGCTGCAATATTATTAATTACAGTTTAATGCTATACGTAGAACAAAGCTTCCGTTTTTTTCTCTTGGTGGAAAAATGATTAGAGAAAGTCTTACAGATTTATCCTCTTAGTTTTAACTGAACATGTTTTTAAGTTTAGTTTAAGAACTTTTTTCTTCAATGTCTGACAAGGGCGTTTTTTTCATTTTTACGCCATTTGTTGAAGGCCTTATATGAGTTGTTTTTATGGTACTAGTTACGTATGTCAATCCGTTGTCATCTAGTTTGATATGAGTGGATACTTTTCCTTCTTTTGCTCGAAGACAGGCTTGTTGTTGGTAGCTCTTTTATGAATTCGAGTTTTTTGTTGTCCCATTTGGTGTGTTGTAGGTATT
>NC_136488.1:30923569-30926069 GCF_053919585.1 Euprymna scolopes
AATGTTTATTTTTGAAATATCGTTGATTTTAACCGTTTTCGTTTAACGGGTCTAGATTGTTATGTTCAAAACCTAATCACCGTTAATTTTGAGTTAAGCTCAATGCATCTATTTAATAGGTGCAGAGCACATATAGTGCAAAACTTTGTTGAAATTCAAGCACTTACTTTTTTTTATAACTTTTGTTCATTTTCTCCTGAACGAAGACAGCTGTCCTAACAGCTGTAATGAAAAAAAAAATCCAGGAGAAAATAAGAAAAAATTATAAAAAAGAAAAAGTAAGTCTTTGAATTTCAACATAGTTTTGGACTAATATATATATATATATATATATATATATATATATATATATATATATATATATACTAGCTGTACCCGGCCACGCGTTGCTGTGGCTCAGTTTGTTAAAATGGAACACATGTGAGAGAAAAGTTTGATTCTTTTTTTCAAGAGAATGTACAAATTATTTTTTTTTTTTTAACAGATGTTAAGAAAATTAACAGAAAAATACTTCCATCCTTAATTATGCAAAAAAATAAATAAAATGTTGATTTAGTGTTTCAATATGCTTATAAATTACGATAAAACTTGCTGAGTATGCACTGTTTTACGGCTGTTGTAAAAATGGAACGGAAACTTAAATTTCGCTTCATTTTAATCTTTCTTAATTTTTTAATTGTGCCCCCCCAAACGAATATAATCAAAACAGTAACATTCAACAATTGTACTTTATGTATATAAAACACAAAATGGGTGTTTGTATTACTGTACACATAGATTCGAAAAAGTTGTCAAAAAACAAATATATAACAAATAAATGTTATCAAAGGCAAGATAAGTTACTTTTCTGCCAAACTGGATATATTTTTTGTGTTTTTATTCAATGTAACATATTTATTCAGCTCGAAAAACATACAGTGTTTACCGATGTATTCGAAAATTCAAGATGGCGTCTCACACCCTCTTTAACACCGTAAGTATAGAAAAAGGTGTTATAAATAAAAACCTATACAAAATACTATTAAAAACCCGCCGAATATATGTCAACCTATGTCACGGTAACATATATTGAGCGAGTTTTTAACAGTATTTTATCCGTTTTTTTATTTATAACATCTTTTCCCACACTTACCGTGTTAAAGAGAGAATCATACGCCATCTTGAATGTTCCAATACATCGGTAAACACTGTATGGTTTTCGAGCTGAATAAACATGTTACATTGAATAAAAACACGAAAAATATATCCAGTTTGGTAGAAAAGTAACTTATCTTGCCTTTGATAACATTTATTTGTTATATATTTCTTTTTGGACAACTTTTTCGAATCTATGTGTACAGTAATACAAACCCCACAAAATATTTATTAAAAAAAAATTAAAAAAAAAGTTATTAGCGAAAGGGAAATAATTCCATTTTTAAACGAAAAAGTCAGTTTACCTAACTTACTGTATTAATGCTATTTTTTTTAAGCAAGAAAAAAAAAAAGGTAAATATCCAGATACGCTACTACAGAACAGCGACCACTCTAATTTGTTTTTTTATAGGTAATTGAGGTCGCTGACAACGAATCTGATAGTCAAACTTGGGGCAAATTTACCATTTGCATGGTATTTACCCCTGAACCCACGAACTTCTTTCCACCATTTTGCAACATCCGTTTATGCTACGCGCATGCACGCTGTAGCATAAACGACGACTTCACCAAGCAAACTATGTCGGGGGAGGGGATTTTTTTTTCCAGGACATAGAATTTTTCTAATTTTCAAAAATACATTATAGCTTTTTGGGTGGAAAATTTAAAATTAGCTGAAAAAGAAATAAAATAAGAAAAGGAAAGCATACCAAGTTGGAGTAGGGGGGGGTAATTTATCTGTCTTTTTTTTACCTGGAACATCGAATTTTCAAATTTTCCGTAAGTAACGCACCGACATTTACCAATTAGAACACCATTTAACATTTTCCGAAGATTTTAATTTGTACATTGGGGGCGCGAGCGGGGGGGGGGATGTGATGTTGGCCCGCGCGCGCCCCAACATCACATCCCCCCCAAAAAAAAAAACAAATTAGAGTGGTCGGTGTTCTGTAGTAGCGTATCTGGATATTTACCAAAAAAAAAAAAAAATATTTGGCTATAAATTCCTAAACTCATTTCACCTTATGAATTCGCATCTCCTATGTGTTATAAATATGAACTGTGTGTGTAAAGTACATAAATGTAATTATCATTTAGGTGACTGAAATAGGAATCTAATTGAATCTTTAATTTCCTGAATAGTATCCGATAATTCATTTTTCTTCGAGTTATATCGAATACATTAATACGAACTTTAGGGGCGTTTTTCGTAATGTTACTGTAAAAATTATTTTTTATTGTTACAAATTACGATGCTTTAAAAAAAGCAAAAATAAATTCTTGCGTTTTTTATTTACTACTGAAAACCATAACTTTAGTAAAGGTATTTTTTGTTTAAACAAAATAAAACATTTTCACCAAGAGT
>NC_136488.1:30934903-31082403 GCF_053919585.1 Euprymna scolopes
GTACAATTGCTGAACGTTATTCTTTTGATTACATTTGTTTTGGGGGAGCACAATTAAAAAAAAAGATTAAAACGGAAGGAAATTTAAATTTCCGTTCCATTTTTACAGCAACCGTAAAACAATGCATACTTTGCAAGTTTTATCGTAAGTTATAAACATCTAGATCTACTTACGTTATATTAGAAGCCGAGCGACCCCTAAAAATCTGTAAGCTGAGTGTCAAAGCTGCTTAAAATATTAAAAAAAAAGGAAAGAAAAATAGAAAGTCTCCCAAACATACTGGCAATAATTTGGTTTCGTCCTTCTCTTGAGTGTTTCCAATAAGAAGGATTGATGTAGAAATTGAGCACTTATTAAAATTCTTTAATTTTTTTTTTTTTTTTTTTGTATTTTGATTAAATTCATTAGTTTGCAATCGCTGAGAGTTCACTCCAAAAATTTAACAAAAGACGAAATAAAAAAGAATGGTACTTATGCAGAATTTGACCCGAATCCTCGGGATTTCAATTATGGTTAGGGTTCGACCGGCAATCACCAGATTCAGCCGAGCGTTGTTCAAATGTTGAAACAATAAACCAACATTTTATTTGCTTTTTTGCATAATTAATTAACGACGAGGGTATTTTTCTGTTTATTTTCTTAACATCTGTTAAAAAATAATTTGTACATTCTCTTGAAAAAAAATCAAACCTTTCTCTACTTTCACCTAACTATTTACAGTTTTTATATAAAGCATTCATCTGTTGTTTTGATAAAAAATTTGTTTTCAAAAAAGAAAAAAAACGTTTACTGCCAATTTTCTTTAAAAAAAAACAAAAATGTAAGTTTTCTTGAAAAACAACTTTCATCTAACAATTTATGGTAAGATCCATCTTTTCTTGAACCCCCCCCCAACTTTCATTTATATAAGAATTGCAAACAATAATAAAAGTATATAAACCATACAAAATGCATTTTTTTCAGGAATATATATATATATATATATATATATATTCAATAAATTAGCAGTAGATTTTATTATTTTTTATTTATTGTATTTATATTTTTTCCGGTTTGTTTGTTTTGAAATTCGTCTGCATCTGTTATTTTACTCGGCTTAATTCGGTGACTACCGGTCGAGCCCGAACCATAATTGAGAAAAAATCCCGTCGATCCGGGTCAAACTATGTAAGAATACCAAAAATATGTATACGGGATGTCCATTGTACAGGTCGGCCGATAAAAAGGGTGCTTCCTCCTTATTGTAATGAAATCGGCCAGCCGAAAAGTTGATATTTAATTTAAAAAACCATGATAACTCCTTACATTTTTTGTCAATTTCAACAATAAGCAATGTTATCTACCTAATTGTCATGTCACAATTATTTAGGTCTTTCATAATTACACTTAAAATTGATTTCGGCTGTTTGTTTTGTCACGTGACATGTGACGTAAACGCAAGCGAAATAGCTAAAATTTCAATTTTTTTCGATAACTATTTCCTTTAATCATTAATTTCTCGCTTATCGTTTTTCGTAAGTTTTGGCTATTTTCATTACTGTGACATGACCATTCAGTAGATATTATTGGTTTCACTTGAAAATCCATATTTAGATTTTCGAATATCGCAACAATAAAGAAAAAAGCACAAAAATGTTTACGAACATTCTCATTCATAATATTTGAAAGCAATATATTTTCTTTGAATAAAAACAACAGTTTACTAAACTATTTCCATTTTTAAAAACTTATCCTTCAACATTTGTACATTCTTTTTTTTTTCTTCTTCATTTTGAATTATCATTGGCCTCCCACTTATTTTGTTGGTTTATTCTTTAAACAGTTTTCGTTCCAATTTTTCCATCGATTTATTTTTGATAAAAGACTATACTTACATACAAAAAGAAAATCGGCTAAATCTTTTACTATACGAGATTTTCCAGTCCGTGTTAACATACATGCTTATAGTAAAATTAAATCCCCAGGAAGAACGGGCAGTGGATGTGCATTGAATGATATAAACGGATAAACCATTTAAACTTAAAATAGTGCACTTGACAATTCGCTTGGCGTTTGCAATAACCATTAACAAGATTAAGGGATAATTTTCTATTTGTGCGACTTACACCATGATTGCTTCTCACATAGACAAGTATATGTTGCGTGTTCTGCAGTCGAAAAATCAGACAATCTCTACATCTGCACAGAAAAAGGGACACCTCAAAATATTGTGTATCTACAAATATTGACAACATAAATATAAGACATATTGTGTCTTTTGTTTTTTGTGTTACATTTTAATAAATAGAGACACAGCAACGCGTGCCCGGATATATATATATATATATAAAAACCCCACCTCTTTGGGTAGAGCACTGTCATAAATAATCTCAACCGTTACTTAATTGGCTGAAAAATGCGAGGCTCGTGTCTGTTTGTAAACAAGCAGTTTGAGCACTATAAAAGTCATGAAGGAATGTTTGTTTAAAATAGACCCCATGGGTCGATGGGTAGAACTGCCGACTGTCAACGCGATGGTTTTAGGTTAAATCCTCGGCAATCATAGGGGGAAAAATAGATTACAAAAACCGAAACATGCATATATATATATATATATATATATATATATATATATATATATATATATATATATATATTCTTTCATTAATTTACACGGAGTATTCACATACATTAACATCAAAGATTTCTCTTTGAGAACAACAAATCTCCCTAGATCTCCAGTACTCACCTCCCCTTTCAATAACCTTTGTAAAGTATTTTGCATTATAGCAATAGCCGTTTAACATGGATTTCTTATTGTTCGTCACTGGAACTTGTGTGGCAATAAGCTTCCCCGAGGTTCCAGTTCTCTTTGCACATCTAGTGAAAGTCTGGTTAGTACTTTCTCTTCTCAGTCTTTCCATCCTCCTTAACCCTCATCACTTATTAGGTGTGGTGCCTGTTTTTGGTCACACACACACACTCACAAAAATGGGGGGGGGAGGAGCTGGAGGCGGGGGCGCAGGTTTGTTAATTTACAATTTATGTTTTCATGATTCCATGTGAAATTTCTTTTTGTTTTACACCTGTAGTAATTTCTGTATGTCCGTTCCGTCAGCCATGACTAGATAGAGATCCTAAATAATTTGCAATTGTATTTTTCGGTTGCCTACACTGAGAACTGAACCTTTAACCTTCAGGAGAAGGTCACTTTGGCAATTGACTTTCACAAAGTAGTCTAACCGTAACACCACGGGTCCGTCACTGGAGATGAGAGCAATAGTCGATGAATCCAAATAATCTGAATCTCCGATTCTTTTTTCAAAGATTTACTGTGTTGTTCCTAGTACCCGTATTATTATTATTATTATTATTATTATTATTATTATTTTCTTCAGGTACAACTCTTGAAAATACTGTCTAGATTACCGCTAATTCCAGTTGTCTTGGATTCATCTACTTTATGAACTTAAGAAACGCCGAATGAGGAGTATGGTTGGAATTTGAACAACCCTTGCTTCCTTAATAAACTCCTCCTCAGAAGGCGAAGGGCATTTTTTGTAATGTAAATGCATTTATCTATTCTCAGAAATTTAGTTCCACACTTGAAGATGTTTTGCAGATTAAAGTAAAATTATAGAATGTTTATTTGTAAGGTATTCCCAGTTGCTGATTGCAGTAACATTGTTTCCTTATGAACTCCACAGAGGAAAGAACATGTTTTGGTAGTGAATGTGTATACATTTATATTTATACATTTTATTATGCCTTAGCATTTACTGTAGAAGGACGGGAAATATATCGAATGTTTATTTGCTAGTTCATGCATAAATCTAAAAGAATGCGGATCTATTTATATCAGAAATTGTCTTTACTATATCAACGTCTATGGGTAACAAAGGATAATACTGACAAGAAAGTAAAAATAATAGATTTTGGTAATTTCAAAACCATTTTTTTGTCAAAAATAATTCATGCTGTGAATAATGGGAATTGTAATGAAGGGAAGACATGATAAAACAGGATTAGATATTCTTAAGATGCGTCCATTTAATGTGTGCGTTTTATGAATTTTTTTAAAATCAATTTTCACCACAAACAAGGCACAGTGCCACTTTGAAGTAGGGGGCTACTATCAGGGACATAAGTTGTGGAGGCATTATGAAGGGAGATGAGTAGCAAGATGTTTCTTCACATTACACTTGAACTTCTGCATATCAGTACAGTTGGGAAAGCAGAATCCCTGAAGGGAGTTCCAAAGTCTATCAGTTCCGGGGAAGAAATTATTGGAGTAGAAGGCTTTCTTACACCTAGACATCTCTACTGGGAAGGGGTGGGACTTAGCTGCTTGTCGGGTTTGTCGGGAGTAGACACATCAAGTACTTGTAGTTTATCAGAGCATTCACAATTAAAGTACTTGTAGAACAGGCAGAGAGATGCAATATTTCGTCGGTGGAACAGAGGCTGAAGCTTAGATGACAGTTCAGGACTTATCAGGTTGGCGACTCTCTTTTGAACAAATATTTTGGTGAGAAACGGGAGAAGGCTAATGGGGCGATAATTTAATGAGTCAGTTCTTTTACCAGAATTTTCAAGACTGGTACCACAGAAGCGGTTTTCCAGCAGTCAGGAAAGCAAGATTCGTTAAGGCATTTATTGTAAAGTTTGGAGAGAACTGAAGCAACCTCAGTGGAGCATTTTTTTTTTAATAGCACAGCCGGGATGAGATCAGGTCCACATGCTTTTGAGGTGTCTAGGTTTTTATGATACCATGTACATGAGAAGAGGTGATTCGTCTAGTGTGACAACGGTCTGCAAAGGAAAGTCGAGGCGGGAGTGGTATGCCGGGTCCAGTGTTGAGTTTGAAGCAAACCGATTGGAAAGCAGGTTAGCCTTGTCGGTTGCCGTGCAAGTAACCTCATGATTGTTTGATAGTGGAAGAATCGTTGAGTGCCCATTATTTACTACCCTGTTTTAGATTTTCCAAAAATCACGGGTTCCTAATTTCTGTGCTTTGGTGCGTTATCTGATGGTTTCAGTGTATTCTGTCTTAGCTGTCGCTATTTCTCTCTTACAATTCCTTCTAGCTTCCTATAATATAATTACTTCTATATACTTCTGTCTGTTGGAACTGGACTTTTGTCAGTTGAATCTGTGGCACACATGCTGCCTTTGAGCAATGGCAGCTGCACAAGCAGAAGTAAACCATTGAGGAGACTGGGGCTTGTTATAGAATTTCTGTGTGGGAACATGTGCTTCAATTACAGTTTTGAACCATTCAGTGGTTTCATTTGTGCACTGTTCCGCTGGAAGAGAAAAGATATTTCGCCATCGGACATCTCTGATCAGTTCTCGGATGGCTTCCCAGTCAGCCTTTTTGTAGTACCTCGTTGTTTTGAGTCGTGGGTCTTCAGTTTTAGGGCGAGAATTTAGGGCGATTTCTACCATTACACCACGTGATCAGCATTCCTGAGTGAGATGTGGGCATTTCTTGTGCAGTCATCGGGAACTGTGGTCAGAAATAGATCTATAAGTGAGGCATGTTGATCTTGCTGGTCTGAGAAACGTGTCAGAAATGTAACCATCTGAGATAGGGAATGAGATATAAAGTGTGTTGTGCTACCAGCTATGTCTGTGTAAGTAGAGAATCCAAGCCAATTACTGTGGTGGACATTGAAGTCACCAAGTACATGTATTTGTGCGCTAGTATCGAGGGAGAGTGCTATATCTATGCTGTCAGAGACTTTGTTTATGATAAAAGTAAATTCACATGAATCAGCATCATATGCGTGATGGTGGCTCAGTGATTAAGAACCCAAAATGACAACCTGGATGCACCAAGTTCGAATCCAGTTGGTTCAACAAGAACCTTTTCACTTAGAATGTTGGCAATCTTCACAGGTTTTCTGTAGAACCAATGTCAACAATAGAACTGATTCATATGAAATAAAGTACACTTTTTTTATTCTGTTAGCATTATTTTTCCCGGATCCTTGCTGGTCAGTCGGTGCAAAAGTTTGTGCCGGTTTGTAAAAGGTGCATTTTAAACAATTGTAATTTATTTCAGGCATAGCGTTATTATTTAAACATATCACGATGATTAATTTATAAGATTTTCTTTATTAAAACATCATTCATATTTTTTCTGTAATATTCTCACCTATGTTGACTGGAAAACAACCTTTATTCGACAGAAAGAGAGTTATCTTCCATGATAATAATGATCTTTTTCATGCAGAACTACAGACCCCAAATTTCTTAGGAAAAGTTGGTTGGATAACTTTGGTCTATCCTGCATATTCTGACATAGCTCCCTCGGATTATCACTTATTTTAAAGATTACAAAACCATTTATATGGTCTCAGGTTAATATCACAAAATAAGATTGAATATGAGTTAGATTCCTATTTCACGTCAAAACCTAAAGAATTATGCAAGCAGAATGGGGGAGTTGCAAGTGGCAGAGGTGGTTCTGAAGAGGATTTGCATCTGTCTGGGCTTGTGATGATGACGGGCATCCTTGATCAGGGTGCGCTGGATATGATATCAAAGAAGTTCAAGATGAGGGATGCAGAATTTCTGGGGGTTTGGATCAGCGTGACAGACCGACATTTCAGACAATAAACAAAAAAGGCGTGGAGGAATGTTCTGACGTGATTCGTCCTAATAAAAAAGAGACAACAAGATAAGCGAGGAGAAGAAGCGACCACGGGAGGAAGCAGACACATTCTATCTCTGTTATTTTGCATATACGCAACACCACCTTGTCACTCCTCCTTGCTGTTAGTATTGTCACTGGAGAATAAACATTGTTGTTGTTAATTTCGGGCAACATTGAGTTTCCATATAGTATGTAATAAAATTAGTTTAGTAATGAAAAAGTTTAAACAAAAAATGGAGTTTACTAATAAACTCCACGTGTGTTGATGAAACACATTCTGTCTTAATTTAAGTATTGTTAGACTAGACTTTCAAGCCTTGTTTGTGCTGTGGCTAGCGAAGTTTACTCTTTGGCATCCAAAATGAAAATGAATAAACTTAAACTCTTTTCTGCGTAACTGCGCATGCATTCATCTGAATTAATACAAACAAATAAAAACACATTGCAAGCCAATCAGATGCATTTCTTTGAATTTATCAACATTTGACGTTTTTATCCACCATAAAAAGACAGTTTTTTCTCCAATAAAAAATTGAGCCCAAATCACAACAAAGCTAACATGGATGTCATAATATTAAATGGGATGTTCACCGGGGGTGGGGGGAGGAACAAAATGTATAAAACATTTAGTTTTTTGACACATGCGATAATCCAGATCAAATAAAATATTCAAAAGAAGTAGCATGTCCGATTCTTAAGTGTTCCGAGAATTCAATTTACAACAATTTCTTCACTCTTTCCCTTTCTCAACAGGGTTATTATCCTATTCCAGTAAATATTTCCATCGTCTGTCCTTCGGCAAACAATTCTCTTGCGGTACAGCAGGAAATCAATTCTCCCATAGGCTTGACCTTTGTACATGCATGTATCGCATGAAGTAAGCTTCAAATTGGCGGTTAGCTGGTCAAAATGATGAGGGTTGAGGTGTCCATCTTTTCTTTTAGCGATTTCATAACCAGGTATGTCGTTACATGTAGATTCGATTGAAATTCAAAAGTTCTTTTTAAACTCTGTGCAATGCAACAAAATCTGCAATCAGCTTTGCCCTTTTTCCCTGTAAGTCAATTTGGTCGCATGGCGGTAAGGGTTAATATGCCGTGGATTCGTATTATAGCATGGTTAATAGGATGCGAGGCTCTGTGTCATCTCCATAGGCCAGCTAAATTTCGAATGTCTTTTTCTAAGCACTGTCTGCACACGTGGCTTCATTTAACGCCACACTGTTCCTATTGGAATCACTGAATTTCTCCTTACATTGGAAACGGAGGGGGCACAAGAGAGAGAGAGAGAGAGAGAGAGAGAAAGAGCGAGAGACTGTAACTGGGGGCGGTGAGTAGGGTCATACGTCTGAGTCATTTACACTAAGATTCAAGTCTTGGGAGTTCAAAGGACAAGGGTGAGGGTTTCATTATTATATAATATATATATATATATATATATATATATATATATGTGTGACAGTGTATCACAAAAGTGAATACACCCCTTACATTTCTTCAAATATTTAAGTATATCTCTTCATAGGACAACACTGAAAATATGATTTTTGACACAATGAAAATTAGTCTGTCTACCGCATATATAACAGAGTTAATTTATTTTCCCGTCAAAATAACTCAAAATATAGCCATTAAAAACTAAATCCATGGCAACAAAGTAAGTACACCCTTAAGAAACTATACCACTAAAAAGTGAGTACAGTCCTAAAAAACTACACCCATAAATATCTAAATTGAGTTCTACTTTTTTTCCCTCTAAAATGTCATGTGACTCATTAGTGTAACTATGCCATGTATTCAGAGGGAGCAGGTGTATTCAAATTTGTAGTGCAGCTCTCACACTCTCTCTTATCAATCACTGAAAGTTTCAACATTGCATCACATGACAAAGAACTCTTTGAGGATCTTAAAAAACATATCGTTATGCAACATAAAGATGTCCAAGACTACAAGAGGATTGCTAACACCTTGAAACTGAGCTGCAATACAGTGGTTAAGATCATCTAGCATGTTAAAAGAGCAGGGTCCACTCAGAACAGGCCTTGGGTGGGGCGTCCAAAGAGGCTGAGCACACGTGCTGAGTATCACATCCAAATGCTTTCTTTGAAAGATCGGCATGAGTGCTATTAGCATTGCTGCAGAGATTAAAGAGATTGGGTCTCAGCCTGTTAGTGTTCAGGCCATATGCCACACACTACATCAAATTGGTGTGCATGGCTGTCACCCCAGAAGGAAACCTCTTCTGAGGGCAATACACAAGAAAGCCCGCAAACAGTTTGTTGAAGACATATCAACAACGCCTATAGATTACTGGAACCATGTCCTATGGTCTGATAAGACGAAATTTAATTTGTTTGGTTCTAATGGCCTTAAGCATGTGTGGTGGCGACCAGCTGAGGAGTACAATGTTAAGTGTGTTATACCTATAATCAAGCATGGTGGTGGGAATGTCATGGTCTGGGCCTGCATGAATGCTGCAGGTATTGGAGAGTTACATTTCATTGAGGGACACATGAACTCCAACATGTACTGTCAAATACTGCAGCAAAGCATAACCCCCCCTCAAGAAACTGGGATGCAGAGCAGAGTTCCAGCATGACAACGCCCCAAAAACACACATCCAAGACAAGCACTGGTTTACTGAAGAGGCTGAGAGTAAAGGGGATAGACTGGCCAAGTATGTCTCCAGACTTGAACCCAACAAAACATCTTTGGCGCACCCTTAAGCAGAAGGTAGATGTGTGCAAAGTGTCAAATATCCACCAGATCCACGATATATTAATTATATAAGAAGTGGGAGGGGCCTCTGGTTTTTCAGCATTATAGCTCAATCATGATTTTGCATCACAGCATAAAAATCAACATTATATATATATATATATATATATATATATATATATATATATATATACGCACACACACGCAGGCGGCAAAAGAAAGTCTACACTTGAGATTTTTTTAAAAAACTGACAATTTAATCTAAATTTAATGTAACTGTTTAAATAGACTATACCTCATTTGATGGGCCTTACATTCCTCTATAATTTTAACTGTTTATATTTGATTTTTAATTGAATATTCTAGTGTCCACGTCAATTTAAAAAAATTGACTTCAAATTGAAGAAGCAAAAAGAAAGTCCGCACAATGGAAAATTGTTATTTGAATGTAATTTTAGGACAATAATACAACACAAATACTACAGGAACAAGATGAACTAGTTAATAGTTAGTAGCATAGCCCTCCTGCGATTTGAAAGCCTGCAATCTTTTCGGAATTCCTTGAATTAGACTGCAGCAATACTCTGTGGAAAGGGCATCCAGCTTTTCTTTAATTTTTGTACAAAGTTCTTCCAAAATTGAAATTTTATCATTGCATAGCTGTTGCTTGATGTAATGCCATACGTTTTTGATAGGATTGAGGTCTGGAGATTGTGCAGGTCAATCCAAACACAGAATATCCTCTTGACATTGCCAGCTGTGTGAATGGGAGCATTATCCTGCATGAAGATGGGATTATCATCCAAATTCCGACCAAAGTGGGGTAAAAAATGCTCAGTCAACATAATAATGTATTTGGTCGAATTAATTCGACCTTGCAAGCGAACTATAGGCCCTGGACCATTTGTACTAATAATGCCCCACACGAAAACTGAACTTCCACCACCTTGCAGCGTTGAAACTGAACACCTAGGATTAAATTCTTCGTCTTTCCTCTGACGAACGTACTGCCTAGCTTATTGAACTTGCTTTCGTCACTAAAAAAGCACTTTTGACCAATATAAAGAGTCATGATCTTCATTGCATCTGACGAAGTCCAGACGGCGCTTTCTATTCTTTACAGAAATCATTGGCTTGCGTCTTGCATCATATCCTCACAGATTAAATTCCTTTAATCTGTTCTTGACAGTAGAAAGAACGCTTTTTTAACAAGATTGCACTGTTGTTGGCTTTGGGGAGCCGTTTTAAATTTGTTTCTTAGGCTGCAGATCTTGATAGCATTGTCTTCCCTGTTAGAAACAACTCTAGTACGACCATATTTCGAGGCATCACGAACACTGCCGGTATTTTGGTGCTTTTGCACAGCCTTACGTACCGTTTTCTCATCACATTTTAATCTGTGGCTGATTTCTCGATTGGATAAACCAGAAAGGTGGCGATTAATGAGCACCTGACGATCATTAAGAGAAAGCCGTGGTATATGGATTAAATGTTTTAGTTTGTAGCTTTTTTTTTAAAACTCGTTTTGAACAGGATTTATTTCTGAACTTTTTAAAGAAATGTATATTTTAATTACATTTGTGAGTGTGTTTTTTTTTTGTGAAAATCGCTCGATACAAGGCATGGCGCCACTTGATGTAAAGAGTTAAAAAAATGAACGTACTACTTAAAGGATAAAAACTAATCCACGATAACTTTTAATTGGATAGATTGCAACCGAGAAAACCGCAATCCTTTTCTCTTTGTAAGCAACATCGTCCATAGAATGTGAGGACTAAAGGACAAAATAAGGGAAGCAAGAGTTATGAAGCTGCCGAAAGTAAACTTAGTGTCAATGAAGCGATAGTTATCTTTATTATAGAAAAGTCACTTTGTGTGTGTGCGTTGCTTCCGAAACGGCTGAGCCCATCTTTTGCAAATTTTACACAAAAGTAACTTATATTTCTGGCAGTGTTCTTAGATAGGATTTGTACAGAAATTCATTCGATAAGTATCGAAAATCGAAAGAATCCGATCTTCAAAATAGTCTTCTCTTATAGATAAAAGAATTTTTACAGGGGAATATTTTACGTTACACCGGTGTAATCTTGGCTGGAATAACGTAAAATATTCCCCTATAAAAATTCTTTTTTATCTATAAAGAAAAACTATTTTTAAGATCGACAAGCCCAAATATCAACTGACGTGATATTGTAAACGAACATACAGACGAGATTTGAACATTTTTTTTGCGAATTAGTCCACCGGGCAAATTGTTCTTCGTAATTCTAGGGTTGAAATTAAAGTTTGTCTTTGAACTGTCGAATAACGTTAAATGTTAGTACAAAAAAAGGGTGCTAATGCACTTACTGATCCGCGCTATTTTTTAAATCGTATTTTCAAAGTTTTATAATATATTTTTTTATTCAATTGTAAGGTTAACGTACAGAATAGATAGAAAACACCCTCCACTCCCCATGTTAAGAATGGATTTTTAGATAACCTTATTTCAGCACGGATTAATAGGTGCATAACCCTCCCCCCCCCCAAATAAAAAAGAAGCGTTTTTTTCCACTTTCAATGATCTCGGCACATACAAAAACGACAATTCTTTTTCTTTTCCGGTTTCGGCGTTCGTAGAAAATCCGTTTTCTTTCTTCCCATTGACACGTGAATTCATCGTGTGTTCAAACGATTCCAAGTTAAAAAACAAAAAAACAAAAAAAAAACCTACTCACCAATGACTGAAATACCAGCTTTTTATGCGCTCAAACCCAACGGCATCCTAATTTGCATACGACACCTTTTCGTTTCCTATCGGTCGAGTTTCGAGGTAGAGTGTTGCTGACTTTTTTTTTTACAATACGCAACGCCACACTTAGACACTTGTTTCTATGACCGTTGTTATACCCCTCTCTGATACAAGTAGTGTCCCGGCTGTGGGCATTTTTGTCGGGTACTCCTTAGAAGTTAGGCTTTTTTGGGAGCAGTTGCTTCCACTTCTGCCCCGTGTAAATCGTCTCGCCCCATTTCACGGTCGTCGTATATTAACCTTTCTGACCACAATTGGCCCACGCTACACTGCCAGACGAAATTGGCCAACGCTATAACGTTAATTTACAAAAGTTCAGCTAGAATTGTAAACGACCCTGATGTCTACCTCTGCCCTCGTGGGGAGACAAAGTAAATAGGAACTTGACGCACGCCTTAAAAGTCAGACTCGATCTGTAATTCAATCTTTTCACAACAAATTTCAAAGTCCGGCATTTTATTGTTACTAAAAATCTTCTATAGAACGAATTTTCGTAGTTCGACTTGTAGGTGCATATAAAAAACAAATTTTCATAGCCCGACAAATTATTACAAAGTCGGATCTCTGAATGCGTATTTAAAAATATCCACCGCATGACGAATTTTCGCTTTGACTTTCGAATGCGCATTTAACATTCAACCGAACCGTATATTAATATATTCATTTTACAAGTTTTTTAAAAAGTCTAACCGAATCCAATCGGTTATGCCAATTAAAACAAACAAACAAAAATAGATTCGACTCACTTCAGTTACAGCAACCTTCGTCCATCTTAAGTAGAGAGCTAATGCGTCCTCCTCCAGATACAATGGTAGTAAATTCCTGTTCAGTTTGGTTCTCAGAACTCGACTTCAACTTTTTATTACGTCATTTTTTTTTGGGGGGGGGCGAAGTCTCATTGACATCAAACTACATATCACCCTGATCCTTAAAGGTCACCTCATAACCCCATGCCAAGGTCGGCAATCACCTAAACTTCCAAAAACCCTAGGCACTGCTAGCCTCTCAAAAACACCGCTAGACTTTACTAGCTTCCAAACACAAAACAGTCAGTCGAATCGTTAGTCGCCATATATTACAACGATTAGAGAAAAAGTCCGGCTCGTATCACATTTAAATCTTGTTGTTTCTCGCTTTAAATTTTTTTTTTTACGTTCGACTCGAATCCTTTACTGTTTCGACGGTTTCAATTTTCAAAATCCAACTTTCGTCTCGGTCGTTTCGAATACCGTTAAATGTTCGTACAAAAAAAAAAAAAAAAACGTTTTTTCTTCAGCTTGCAATGTTCTCGGCATATGCAAAAACGACAATCCTTTTTCTTTTCCTGTTTCGAAGTTCGTAGAAAATCCGTCTTTCTTTCCTCCCACTGACGCACGGTATGTTTAAACGATTTCCTGTCAACAGAAAACATTCTCGCCAATAAAAGAAATACCGGCTTTTTATATGCTCAAATTCGACCGCATTCTAATTTGCATATATCATCTTTTCGTTTCCTATTGGTCGGGTTTCGAGTTAGAGTATCGGTGACTTTTTAACAATACGCACACGCCACCCTTAAACGCATATTTCTATGACCAATGTCACAGTAATATATAATATTTAATAGGTGATTGATTCTATAACGATACATACACAATATGCATAAATTATAGTATCATGCTAAGCGTATTGTACGACCGGGCAACGCCAGGGGTTAACCTAGTGTAACTATAAACCCTTCTCTCAAGTCATAAAGGGTTTAGTTAGGATTGTTACATATTAGGGATCCTACGTTAGCAAGTAGTGATTAAGTTAACTAGTGTGAATTTTAACAAGGATCACATTAGTATATGTTAGGATAACCTACATCTGTAAAACAGAACCGTTCTTAAGGCAAACTCTGTAGACAAAACAAGTCGAATAATCCTGATATGATATCACGCCAAAAGGTCAAACTTCATATACAAAACAGTCGATTGATGTGAGAATATGACGTCACGTTTCCCAGAGAGAAAAATGAAGGTTTTCGATTCAGTCTTTCTGTTGGAAGCATGTGGGCGAGACTCTTCCACGTAATGTAGAAACTGATGTTTGTCCATTTGCACGTCAGTCATTTTGTTAAATTAAAAGTAAGTTGAAGTATAAAACATATGTAATTTTCTTTCCTTATTTTACTCTCTATTGTCTTTCCTGCATGAAA
Source organism: Euprymna scolopes (assembly GCF_053919585.1). NCBI lineage: Eukaryota > Metazoa > Mollusca > Cephalopoda > Sepiida > Sepiolidae > Euprymna > Euprymna scolopes. The sequence continues at coordinate 30,949,231 of NC_136488.1, forward strand.
AGTTTTATTTGTCTAGTTAAAAAGACGAGGCGATCGACAACCACAAGACGATCCTGACAACTCACGAGAAAGTGGCTACGAAAAAACATAAACAATGAAGAGAATAAAAAAGCACTTATAAACCCAACATGAACGTATGAAGACTTATCATTATGAGAATTGATTCCCAACACTCTGGAAAACCTCATCATCCCGTATTTAAAAATTCAAATGATCAGTCATCTCCATCTCAACACAGACCTATAAGTCTCCTGTGCGTTATGAGTAAATTGCTAGAATCTGTTAAATAGAGAAGTAGTCAACCATCTCAGCAAAAATTACCTCAGTTACATCCAGTATGGTTTTCATTTCGCTAGATTTACAGCAGATGTGCTAACAGTTATATCTCATATGATTAGCGAATTTCTCGACCAAGGTTTTCTTTATAGGGTAATTGCTCTTGACATATCAAAGACCTTTGATAAAGTATGGCATAAAGGTCTACTCCATAGAATCTTCAGCTACAGTATAGTTGGAAATGTGTTTTCAATTATTAAACCATTTCTCTGATAGGGTCATAAAAGTAGTGGTTGATGAGAAGAAATCAGTATTAATACCCTGAGGGGTGCATCCTGGTCCCAACTCTCGCCCGGATTTACATCAACGATCTCCCAAATCAGATCCTAAGATCATTCGTAGACAAAAAAAAACGTTTTTTTTTTTACAAAAAATGTTTTTTTCTTCAGCTTGCAATGTTCTCGGCACATGCAAAAACGTCAATCCTTTTTCTCTTCCTGTTTCAATGTTCATAGAAAATCTGTCTTTCGTTCTTCCCACTGACGCAGAATTCAAAATATGTTTAAACGATTTCCTGTCAACAGAAGAACATTCTCGCCAATGAAAGAAATACCGGCTTTTTATATGCTCAAATTCGAGCGCATCCTAATTTGCATATATCATTTTTTCGTTTCCTATTGGTCGGGTTGCTGACGACACTAACATCTATGGCAACACTTAACAGGCCGTAAATGACCAAGTTCTCTCTGATTCTATCTCCTCTGATCTTGATCACGTGGGGCAATGGAGAAAGACGTGGCTGGTTAATTTAATGTATCTAAATCAAAGCTTCTATTTTTACATCATCAGTGCTCTGATCCTCCCAAAATTTAAATGAATGGCTCTCTTGTTTTGGAGAGGCTCCATGTTTTGACAAACTTCGAGGTCTGGCCTTTACTCCTGATCTGAAATGGAATACGTAAATCAAATCTGTTGCTAAGGCTAATGGAAAAATGGTTGGGTCGTTCTACTGCTCCAGTAGATATGTAACTGCTGATGCAATTCTCTACCTATATAAGAGCCAAATATGTCCAAGGATGGAGTACTGTTGCCACATCTGGGCAGGAGCTGCTAGAATCATCTTATCCTGCCTTGACAGAGTTCTTATTAGCCTAGTGGGGGCCCTTTTCTCTTCTCTGCAACTTCTTCCCCAGAGAAGAAATGTTGTGAGTCTGTCTCTGCCTTATTATTTTCATGGCAAGTGCTCGTCTTAGCTATAATCTTTGACCCCCTTGGCCTGACTTTCATGTAAAACACCCGTCTAGCTGAAACGCCTATCAATAATTTCCCACACTCTTTATCTGTACCTAAACCTAAGCAAAGATTCCATGAACAAAGCTTCTTTCTTAGAACTGCACGTCTATCGAACTTTGTTCCGTTTGCCTGCTTTCCAACTGACTACAATATGCTCGTCTTCAAGTCAAATGTGAACAAGTTCATGAGTCATTCTATTAAGTAATCCAATTTACCAAATTTCCATTATCAACGATTACTACGACATTTTCCCATTGACTACTGTACACTCATTAATCCTTATCATTGAGTGGCCTCTGGGCCTTAATAAATGGTGACTTCTTTGTAAAAAAATGTACTTGGTGTATTAATTGCTCATGGATGAACATGTAAAAGGATGAAGTAGGGAATGTTGATTTGCATAATGGATGCTAATGTGTACTGTGGAATTGTTTTACAGTTGTATCACGTTGAAATAAAAAATCTAATTGAAATAATTAAGAAACGATTAATCTGGCCAGTATTTAAATGGGTAACTGTTTTAGAAAGGTGTCTCATGTGATGAGGATTTAATATTAGATAAGCAGCTGATTTGATAGTTCCAGCCTCTTTTTTGTTTGTGAAGTTTAGTCCGTTTTGGTCCAGTGAGGAGTATCCTCCTAGATATTATCTCCTCTTTTTAAAGGAGGGAGTGGTTTATTGTTGATCATCTCAGGGGTACCTTTTCTAGAAAATACAGATCCATTCACAGCTATTTTGTACCAGGTGGTTCTGGCTCTTCCCACCTTACAGTCTTGAGTCATATTTTGCTGGAAACAAGTAAATACCAACTGTCTTGGAATGCTAAATGTTGTACTATTTTAACCTGTGGGTCATCGCTTATCAGGGCATAAAAGCCACTAGTGAGACAACATCATTATGAGTGGCCAGAATTTGATTATTAATGAAGACGGCTCAACAAAAGTTTGTTTACATTTGACTTGAAAACAACCATGTTATAGTTAATGAGCAGTAACCTTACGGTATTGTGTTCTACAAACGGGCAGTTCTAGGAACAAAACTATGCTCATGGAATTTGTTAAGTTTTAGGCACCTATGTGAGTAAGGGAAATTACTTACAATGGTTGCAGAGACGAGGTTGTTTTTTACAAGGAAGTCACTACTTATCAAGGCCAGAAGGTGACTCAAGGATAATGGTTAATGAGTGTAAAGTGGTTGCTGAGACAACAGCGAAGTGAAAGTTACTGGTGGAAATTGGGTAGAATTTGATTATTTAAGGGGACGGCTCAATAAGAACTTGTTTACATGTTTTAAGGTATACAATATTATACTTCTGTTTCTGCACTTTACACACTCTTGGTTAGCAAAGATTTATTCAGTGCGTCACAGACCTTAAAAATATGAAAGTGGGTTAAAACGTTTCCATTTTTAAGGGATATGAATTTGCAGCCACGGGTACCATGTAGAGTTCTGAATTAGTTGGACTCGATGCTCTTCACTGCGATCGAAACAGGACGATTATTGGTATGGATTGTGAGCACAGAATATTGGGTTCAAGTTCTATCGGGGATACCGCAACACTTTCACTAATGTCCTTAACAAAGGTATAAATCCATATATGCTCCCTCCAGTTATGAATTCAATAGTAGGATAGATGTGAAGATCAAGTGCTTTTCATGCAATTAGTACAGAAGAAGGAAACCTCTGATGATAACCCACATCTGCAAAACAGAATTCTTCCCAGGAGCAGGATTGAATAAAATATGAGTGACATAGTGGCAAACGATAGACAACCCAAAATCAAACAATGACAAATGACATCCCGTTTTTAAGCTGAGATAAATAAAGGTTTTCACGTCAGTCTATTCGTGGAAGCCGTGCGAATGAGACACAAATAATGTAGAAACATTGTAATCTAAGGCGAACGTTTTTCAGTTTAATTAGAAAGTAAAGAACTAAATAATTTGTTAAGAAAACATTAGTCTCTCTCTCTCCTGGCTCAATTCTACCCATATAAAACCTTGAAATGAATTCTTACCGAACGTCTGATTTCTTCGTTGAAAGAAGCTTTTTTTCAATAGCACCCACTAGACAAAACGGTGATGACAAAAAGATGCAACTATGACAGAAGTGGAAAAAAAAGAAATCACGTATAAACATACCTAACATATGTATTAAGCCATTTTTTATACTGAAAATGCAGCACTATGTGCTAAATATCCTGCTATGACATGAGACTATCCGGTGATGACATCCTAATTTTAAAGAATGTACAATCATTCTTAGTTGCAGTTTCTCACAGGACTACTCTGACTCGAAGTAATGGTGTCTGCTGTTGTAGCATCTATAGTCTGAATTAAGTATATTCCTATTTTTAAGTAGGATTCACGCTTTTTGGGTTTAATCAGCTTCCACCGGAAGAGGGAGTTTCTTGGGAATATCAAATTCACAAGCGAACCCTAGCATCTATATCCCGATTAGAAGTAATGAGGATGTTAAATTTTTGCAGTTCTTGAAGATGTCAATATTCTCTTACATACAGTGCCTAGTATTCCCAAATGGTTACCCATGTGATACTTACCAGATTTATTTTGATCCGATGAAAACCCATGTGTCAACATGATTGTGCTGTACTTGCAAATTATTTATTTCCAAGATATATTCCTGCAAAGGCGATTACTCTATAAATACTTAAAAAGGTTAAGAACTTGAAATATAAAACTTACCAAGAACAAATAACTCAGAAAGTTTGATGTGCCAGAAAACGAAATAGTTACCGAAGCAAACAACTAGACTTACTCATAACCGCTTTTTCACACACTGCGCTCTCGTTTAACTGTAGTGTAATTGTAACGTTACACACGTATTGCACATGTGTTAACATTTAGACACCCGGCACCCACACGTTGAAAACTCAGTCGCAAAGGAGACAAAGAATAGAAAAGAGGAAGAACTGCAACTCTTGTTTCAATTTTTAAGAAAAGAGGTTTATTCCTCATTCTTCTGTCACACGTGACCTTCTTACGGCTGTGACGTCATCCACATCTCTAACGTGATCGTCCTTCTGCTCTCTGACCTCTATCCTCTTGAACAACGTGCTCCCTAGCCTTTACATACCGTACTTTGAGGTAATTGTGCCCAATCCGGGGGTAATTACGCCTACTAAAAAAGGGTGCTCTTTATATGCGTGGTTGCCAAAAAAGCACTTTTAGCTAGTTGGCGTAATTACCCCGGACTTGGCGCAATTACTCCAAAGTACGGTAGTCTTTTTTCTTTTCCCTTATCGTGACGTCATTTCGCATAAGGCTCGGTATTTGCATATAGCCGCCATACATGCGTCCGTTCTCTGTTACTCCATGTTAGATCCATGATGAGATAGATCTTGTTGTGATGTGGGTCGTAGCATATAACTTCCGGCTATCCCAAGATATAAAAGAAGGTGGGCAAAGCATACAAAGAATGCGTATTCAATTAACATGACACTGCCACTCCTGTAAATGCGTCTTTTCTTGTTCGACTACTTAATAAAATATTTATATGCATCTTCTCTGTCTATAGTTCTTGTTGTGTGCTATAACTGACTGTAATAAAAGGATTCGGATTTATTACGAATTAACAACAAATTTAAAGCGTCTTTCATGACCAAAACAAAAAAAAATAATAAAGGATCTAAAAAACTGTCTGATGGAACTTCTAAAACAACAAAAGAAATTACGCCAAAACGAAACGGAAAAGTTGAAGAAACAACGTTTACAAGCTTGAAGAAGCCTTCAAGATAATATCGAACGACAGAAATAAAATAGAAAAGTTTGGCAAAAAAGGGAATGATTCACTAAACTTGAATACGTTTTTACAAGAGTCAATAATAAATTTAATCAGCAGTTTTATTTACAACCTAAAAGAAGTCACATTGAAAACATATTTTTGATAATACCAAGAACTTTTTGAATTAGACTATAACAAATGAACCGACGAACAATGATAAGATTCGTACTAGAAAAATTCGGCCAGTACAACATGAAAAATATGCAAACTTTATCCTGCCAAGATGTCTCGGCGGAATTACGTTTCAAGATACGATACAAATATTAACAACTATATTTGAGGAACAAAACTCACTAATACTCATTGGCGATGTCTAAACCTGGCAAAAAAATCGGAGGATTACAAAACTTCAGTGAATAAATACTGTGACAAGTTTCGGTTAACCTACATGACATCAACATAATTGTCTTATATTCATACGAGGCTTAACCTCCTCACGAGAAAAAGAAATTCAGTTATTAAAATGATGGAGCATAATCAAGACATGACTCTCCAAAATTTAACAGAAGAATGACAAAGAATTCTAAGCTTGAGAATGGACAACGCAAAAATCGAAAAACATGATATAGCAAATATTCACGTGATACAGAACAAGACACGAAGTAACAAAACAACCGGTTTCCAAATTTATCTGTGGAACGACGGTGGCGGATTAAATTCATACCAATACTGCCCATTTAAAAATAGAAAAATGTTATGCTTGTAGATTCAAATGACATAAATTGTTAAACTGTAGACGCAAAGCAAACAAAAAAATGAGGGGGGTGAAAATAAAATAAAAAGTAAAAACATCATACAGTACACGGCGGAACAGGGAACAATTGAGAAATTTCAATGAAAATATATCAATATCAGCCTCAATTATATTATAAAGAAATTCAAGTAAATACTAGGTCGGATTTAACCATAATTAATGCTGGGAGTCGAAAAAACAAAAACAAAAAACGTCTTACTCTAATTATCTAAAAAAACGAAAAATGCAAGAAGTGTTACCGGTAAAAGATAAAAATGTATGGGTGAAACTTGCTTAAATGTTTCATATAACGAAAAGGAAAGAAAATTAAAAGTTTTTTTTTCATTCGAAATTCCCAGAATTTGTAGAATTTGTTGGGAACGAACTGGATGGAGGAATTCAATCTATTTAACATTCCAATAAATAATTTCTGCAATAAAATAGATAGTGTTACGACAAATTTACACAATAATAATAAAAAAAGTTAAAAGAGTAATTATCAGGAATTTTACCGAAAGACTTTGATTTTGTTCTAAAGCAAGGGCAATGTTTCAATTGAATGAAAGTGTAATGGCAGTTTTCCGACCTAAACACCAGTAACTTATGCATCACTAGAAATAATTGATAAGCAACTATAATGACTATAAAAGCAATAGAAAAATGCACTACACCCCTTGGGCAGCGCCTACTGTGTATGTAAAGAAAAAAAAATCATAATTTGCGTCTCAGTGATTGTTTGAAATCAGTAAATTATCCTCTTCCAATATCGGGAGAATTTTTCAAAACTGAATGGCGGATGAATATTTTCTAAATTAGATTTGTTAGAGGCATATTTCTAAATCCCAGTGGAAGAAAAATGTGTCGAATTGTAAATCATTAATACACATAAAGGCTTATCTAAAATAAAAAAGACTGCAATATCGATAAAGGAGGGGCATGCGCCATCTTATAATAAACGATAGCTACAATGTTAGTGAACGTAGACTTCACAACAACTTATTAAGATGCTATTTTGTTAAAAAGCAAAATTTGTGAAAAGCATACGAAATATTTTACGGACGCGTAAAAGAAATATAGAAATTTGGCCTTACACTGAGTATGGAAAAATGTGAAAATATCTAGGACAAATAATTGATGGAACGGTAGGGCTCTTGACGCAAACCGGACATACGCAATAAAATACATGTCGCACTGACTAACGTGGCATGATTGCAATCATTCTTCAGTTTAGTCACTTACTACAATAGCGAGGTATCGATTATCCATATCTTAAGAGGCCGGTTAAATCATTTGACAAAAAAATGTAAACCATTGGGATAAACGACTGTCAAAGGCATTCGTTAAACTAAACACTACGTTAACGTTAAATGTTGTTTTGACGCATTACAACACGATAAGAAAATATAGGTTGCAAGTGAAGTAAGTAAGTTTGGGTTTGGGGTAATTTGCATGATAAAACATCCGCAATGGAAAGTACTAAGGCATATTAACCAAGTAAAAAAAAATAATACCCCACGCACAAATGAATGACGAGACTAAACTATGTTTGTTATTTAAGATACGTTTGAGGTACCCAATACAAATAATAAAAAAAACGTGCGAGCAAACGAAAATGTGCTCCAACGGGAACTATAGAAATAGACTCCCCCGAAAAAAAAACAATATCATCTCCAACGAACATAACAAATTTAAAGGGGGATGCTGTGACGTGATTCGTACTCTTACATACTGGTATATATACTTGAAATAAACATGCATATATAATATAAGCCGCGCAGTCGTCATGTGTGCATATAATTGTCTATGTAACATTTGCATATCAATGTACAAATTCGCTGTGTGTGTGTGTGTGTGTGTGTGCGCGCGCGCGTGTGCTTAACACAAAGAACGGTTTAAAGTAAACGGGACAAATAAACATAAATAAGAGACCGTATCTTAACGGATTGCTAACTCCAATTCACCTTACAATTACCTTTTATTTTACCCTTAATTTTCTCCGTGGCGGCAATCGTCTTGGAGACTTTTCCAATTCCGATGTATCGTGCAGTCAACACAAGACAACGTCTTATTAAACTTTAAATATTGTTCTTATTTCCGTTTTACATATGCATATCAGGTCAAGCCGGGCCGCCAAATTATCCGTGCTAGTTTTTACATCTTCAGCCGTAAACGTCCTCTTGGTTTCCTGGATATACAAGAAAACGCTGCTAACGCCAAGCGAATACCATGTTAACTAAACAGAACTCTTCTCGGTCGGATCATGAAATATTTCTTTGTCCCTCAAACTACAATTGCGCCATCTCTTACGTTTTCAAATCAGGCCAACTTTTTTTTTTATTGTTTCGACTTATTATTATTATTATTATTATTATTATTATTATTATTATTATTATTATTATTATTATTATTATTATTCAATTTAGCTTGATTATTATTGTTTACAAATTCTATTATTGTCAAATTTTACTATTTTTTCAAAAATATTTTATTCTCAAATACGCTAAGGTTAAATGTGCAAACCTGCATGTTTGTCTAATCAACTTGTTAGCTCCCCAATGTGTTACACCACCATTTAACTTCCAGCCACTAGGAGATATAACCCAAGATGTATGAAGTACGCAAGAGAGTGCATACCCACTATTCTAAATACTTTTTTTTATTTTACCATTACTTAATAAAGCAGTTAGTAATATTAACTGTGTTTATCATTCTTTTGTGCGATATAAAAGATCTGCAACGCAAAATCCAATAAAATCGAAAATATTAGATCGGAGAATATGTTAAATCATTACATTTGTCCAGTATAGAGGTTATCCTAAGGACGAATTAGTTATGCTGGTAGGATTATACTACACTCTTAGAAAAAACTCTCAACAAAGCATAGATAATTTGAATTATAGGAAAGAAAATTGATCAAGAAAAGCTTGAAAGAACGATTGCACAGAGAAGTTTGAGAAAATTAGTCCACTGAACCATAAAGACTTGAAAGTGAGCTTGTATATCAAAAAGCTTCTGACTCCTAAACAAGGGAAAACTGACAGTTAATAACCAGAGAAAAAGAGAGTTCCTCTTATTTCATTCATAAGTATAACTACTTTTACCCTGAACTAGGCACTTTAAGAATTGGTTTGTATTTGAGATTAAGGAGATAATTAGATCTTAAAATAACATCCCAATACTTATCACATTTCACCGAGTATGGGCTTACACAATTTAGAACATGCAGGAAGGAGGCACAACTATATGGCGAGGGAGCAAGGGAATCATTGGATGTTCCCCGCATGTCGTAAGTAAACAGTGTACTGGTTATGAAATCAGAGCATGTAAGACTTTATGGGGGATAAATAGGCATCGCTGGTAAAATCATTAATAATATTATTGTAACCATTAAGTGAATTGGCATATTTATCTTGACTATTGAAAAGAAATACACACACACACACACGCGCGCGCACACACACACACACACACATATATATACTTGTTTTAATGAGTTTTCAATGGAGCATTTTTAATGCAAGTATAAAGGTATTATCCAATGTGAACATAAAGATCATTATATTTCACAGAAAGTCAATCTACTTCCAAAGTTTTTTTTGTTGGTGATGCTCTTGTTTGTGTGAATAATATTACTAAATAAGCGGTTATTTAGTTCACGGGACTGGAAATAAGCCAGGAATACCACGAAGTAAAAGAATGAGATTCATACAGGTTTCGTATCTATGTCTTAAAAAAGAGGGACCGCATATGATGAGGGTCATCTTAGGCCATTTGACTAAATAACCATATGACTTAAGAGAAAACTGCATTGAGGCAATTACTCATATCCCAAGCCTATTCTGTTAACTGACATTGACAATGTTATTGACAATGTAATCATAATTAATTGTTGCATTAATTTTAATTTCTTTGGGACGTATGGATAGCTAGTCACGTTGTACAAGATCACGCTCTTGTTAGGCGGTCCCTCTTCTGAGACACGGGTTCGAATCCTGTAAGGGTATAACTTTAACTTTGCATATTTTGCATTTTTTGCAACCCCCTCTTTGTAATACAGGTCTGAATAATGAGGAAATCTGAATTTTTTAACAAAAACTTTAAAATAACTTTTTAAATTAATTTTTTTAAAACTTCTTTCAGAATGGAAAATCTTTAAAATTTAATAAGGAACATATTTCATATAGGTTTCATTAACAAATATTCAGTACATAACGAAAAAAATAGAGATGGAAATTTCAAAAGGGCTGTATAACTGGTTACGGTCAATAGTAGACCTCGCCAGCGAAAGTCTTTGTTATTGTTATTCTATTATCATTATTATCATTTAAAACATTTTGTGCCGACTAATATATATATGTTTTTATTTATTTTTGTTAGCGATACACTCTTGAATGAATTCAAGTATTTATACGAAAGTGCATTTTTACCTAAATGCTTGTTGGGAATAATTTTCCCATTGACCAATCTGGTACCCCCTTTTAATGGGGAGCGGCATATATATTATTTTTAAAAATATAATTATCCACTGACACGTGCTTCGTCGTCCACGACTCATCAGAGTGGCTGAATCTAGCTAGATTCGAAATCGGTACCTCGTGATAAGAAGCCTAAACCTCTACCACGGTGCTAACCTCGCCGGACTACTAAATGTATCACTTTTACGTAGATGTTTTTATTTGTTTTTGTTAGCGATACTTTCTTGAATGAATTCAAGTATTTATACGAAAGTGCATTTTTACCTAAATGCTTGTTGGGAATAATTTTCCCATTGACCAATCTGGTACCCCCAAAAACAAATAAAAACATCTACATAAAAGTGATACATTTAGTAGTCCGGCGAGGTTAGCACCGTGGTAGAGGTTTAGACTTCTTATCACGAGGTGCCGATTTCGAATCTCGCTAGATTCAGCCACTCTGATGAATCGTGGACGACGATACACGTGTCAGTGGATAATTATATTTTAAAAAATAATATATATGCCGCTCCCCATTAAAAGGGGGTACATTGACATTCACTATTCTTAACAGCACCTGTTTCGTAGCAAAAAATCATTCATTAAATTATTATATCAATCAATGAATCTGTTTTGCCTCAGAAGAAATAGCCCATACCAATCCATTAAAATAAAATAAAATGCATATGGGCATGACTGCAATATCCGAAAATTGGAAGAAAAGTTGCAATTACCTTTTTTTATTTATATCAACGTACTTGAAGGAATAAATTGTAAGATGGTTAACATCATGAAACTTGCAATATAGAATTTTTGTTATTTATTTGTTATATATATATATGTATGTATGTATGTATGTATAACTGAATTTATTGTTTTAAAATCATATAAAAACATTAATTGTATTTCGTTATTGACACAACAAAGAGATATGGTTACATTTTTAGTAAAATTGTAAACCCATATTAATCGCAAGATTTGAAAATGAGTTATTTGTACAATTTCAGCTTTCTCTGGACATATTGTTCGCTAAGCAAAATTTCTAAGATGGTGCCCATGTTAGCTGGCCACTCTTTAAAAACACAGGTTCGATTCTTGTCAAAATGTTTTGTTTATAATATTGTTTGCATATTTCCAAATGAATGTGAACTAAACAATATTCTTGTTTGTAATATTATCCATGCAAACAATAGCATCATCATGAGTAGACGATTTATACAGGACATGGTTTATTCTCTTAGAAATAAATTGCCAATATTAAAAACATTAAACCTATCATCTTTCACTGTTAATTTGGGGTAGATTGCATAGCTAGCTAAGAGATATGAGTACTTGTTCAGTTGATTGTCAATTACAGCTAAGTAAAACAATTAATATATTTTTTTCAAATATAACTCAATCTTGGAATCAATGTAGTTTGCGCTATTAAAATATATTAAAAAAACCCTTAGGGAAACAAACGTTTATTAATTAAGTTTAATTAATTATATTAAAAAAATGTAGAATATTAAATCTTTACTATATTACAAGTAGAGTTTTTTTTTAATGAGATCCTAAGTTTTACTGGTGTATCTTTCCTTAAAGAGATTAAGAAGCACGAGTTCGTCATGAAGATTTCTATACTGTAACTTCAATAGTAGAATTTCGTAAGTGACGTTTATTTTACGTTTTTGTTCAAACATAAATTTCGGTTAAGATTTGCCACAAATTAAAAAAAAAATACACACAGTGTTTTCAGAAAATAGTTTATATCTTATATATTGAGACCCTACGCCAATAGGTAGCGATTGGGTAAGCTACTGTGAATTTTGGCGAGGTTCACATTAGTACATATTATGATAACCTGGCGGTAAAGGGAAATGTACCTAGCGGTAGGTTGCATGATTTAAGTGTGGGTCAAAGGTTAGACTCCCTAGAAAAACAGGTATCGAACGATGTAAGGTGATGGCGTTACGTGCTTAAACAAGAGAATAGAGAGTTCCTGGTTAGTCTCTTTTGGAGATCCATACAGGCGAGACTTATTTAACAATGTAGAGATAATCTAAATGAATTCTATCGAAAAATTCTGTCCGTCGTTGTCTCTCAATTCGCAAGTAAGAAAAAGCAGCTAAAAAGTAAATAGTTAATTAGTCATGGTAGTCTCTCCTCTAATAAGTAAACATTCTCTCCCTTAATAAAAACATTGAAAACTCAGCTAAGTCTTTGTTGTATTTTCATTCTGGCAATGTGGTCAATAACCAGGAGAGTATTACGACCCACACATCGAAAGATAAGGAAGAGAAGCAACGATCAGGGGAATGAGAGACCAGCACCCGTGCATGTATTTACAAAGACATTTATTCAGATGAGTATGAACGTTTGCGAAATGTCTCCAAAAGTGACCATGTGCGACCTCTTCGATTTTTTTAATGGAAATGGCTCCAGACAATGCATGATACGATTTGTTGTATGAAGAATTTTAAAAATACTACTTCAAAGTCAAAAAATTGCCAACGATAAGTAAGGTTGAATAGATTCTGACCCAGAAAACAGCAATTCTTCCCCCTTTGTCAGAAACATCGCTTATTGAATGTAAGGACTAAAGGACAAAATAAGGGAAACGAGAGTTACGAGGCTGCCGAAAGGAAACCCAACGACCACTTACTATTCTCTTTATATTTTAATGTTGCCCCCCCCACACACAAATAAGGGCACTTTAGATTGGCACAAAAATTCAAATTACGTTAGTCTACTAAATGCACTACACTCTGATCCCAAGGTCCACTTTCTATTCTGCTTTAATGAAAATGTTACAAGATGGCAAAATTAATTTTTCAAATCAGCATTAATCTAAAGGTCAAAAAATTAATAATTAATGTAGAAGTTTGAACTAAAAATATAATAGTAAATATATATGTTTAGTTAAAAAATAATTAATATACATATATTTGAATTAAAAAATAGTAATTAATATAAATGTTTAAATTAAAAATAATAATTAATACATATATACGTGTGTATATATATATATATATATATATTATAATTAAAAATAATAATTAATGTATATGTTTGAATTAAAAAGATGATAATTAATATATATGTTTGAATTAAACAAAAATAATAATTAATATATATATGTAAGTAAAAAATAATAATATATATATATTTGAATTAAAAAAATAATAATTAATATAAATGTTTAAATTTAAAAAATCACAATTGATATATATGTTTAAATTTAGAAAAATAATAATTAATATATATATGTTTAAATTAAAAAATAATATAAACAGCCAAATTACCTGCATTTTATTGTTTATCGCATTTTTATTTCAATCATTTATAAGAAGACATCTCATTAATTTTTCAAAACAATGCTTCAGAAGAAAACCATGAAAAATAAATTATGGAATAATCCGAGGAATTGTCATTTAACATTCACATCCATTTAACAATACGCTGTAAAATTTTACTCATCCTCCCCCCTCTCTCTCTCTCTTTCTCTTTCACCTTTTTTTATATGTATGGTGTACAGAGAGATGAAAATTAAATTCTGTCTAATTAATATGACAAGCTGTCATTCTCTTGAATGTAAGTTCTAATTAATTTTACACAAACACCTGCCTTACTGCGAGATTCTGGTCAGCTATCAATATCCATTAACAAATTGTTTATTAGATAAATAAATTTGGTAATATATATATATATATATATATATATATATATATATATATATATATATATATATATATATATTATTGTTGGGACGATTAATCAGAATCAAAATCGAGGATCGAAAAATGCAGAGCTTTTGGTGACATCAGAATCAGTATTGGAATTGAAAACAATTGTGCCCATTTTCTGATGCCAAACACGATTCTTTTCATTATCTTTTTTTATCTGATTTGGTTTAAAGCAAAATCTTTCATTGCTGGTAATAATGATAAAGTAAAAAATATTGATTGATTTTAAATTAACACTAAAACTAAAATCTACAGATCACCTCCTACAAGTCTATTTTTATGAGAAAATATCTTTACATTTAACACGTTTTTTTAAGTAATAGGGGAAAAAATAACAACTATATATACATTTATACATTTATATATATATATATGTATATATATATATATATATATATACAAATAAATATATATATACACACACACATATATATATATGTGTGTGTGTGTGTGTGTGTGTGCGTGCGTGTGTGTGTGTTTGAGATTACTTTATAAATATGAACTCTTTAATATTTATAATATACTTTAGTTTCGCCATCTTCGATTATTTTGGTAAACTTAACTGTAATTCTTATTTCATTTTATATATATATATATATATATATATATATATATATATATATATATATATATATATATATATATATATATATACAGGGTGTCCATAAAGTTACTATACAGTCTTACAAGGCATGCTTGATTAAATAAACCTGTAAAAATAAAAAAAAATTACTATTAATACAAATATGATACAATAAAAAAATAAGACTGTATAGTAACTTTACAGACACCCTGTATTTATATATATATATATATATATATATATATATATAGCTATATATATAGTTATATATATATATATATATATATATATATATATATATATATATATATATAACGATTCCAATATTTTTCCCGATTCCGATACAATTACCGATTCCATACTGAATTCCCGATTTCAATACTATTACTGATTCCAATTCCCAGTCTTTATTAATCTCTTAATATTTAATAATAATTTGTTATTTTTCCCAATTATTGTAAAAACACGTTGAATGTGCATATATTTTCTTAAACGTAAAAATATGCTTTTGGGGTGGGTGGGTCTATAGATGTTAGTTTTACTGGTTGTTTAAACTCAATAAAATTTACCATTTTATTATTACTACCAGCAGTGGAATATTTTAGTTTAAACAATATCAAATAAAAAAGCTAATTTTTACTAGTAAGCTGTCTGGCGTTTCCCGGTCGTAACATACACATAAATATTATATTTTAATTTATAAAGAAATTGAGACATGTTCATGCGAGTATTATGTTTTTTCTAAACAGTTAATTTCTTGTAAAAAAAAAAAAATCGAGTTGAGATTGAAACCAAATCTAAAAGACAGGGAGTTTAGTATGATAGCCATTATGCTAGCTTGACACGTTCCTTAAAAAGTGTTCTGAAACCTACTCATTCTTAACATAAAAAAGCTGTCATATTTCACCACCACACATACTTCTATCTGCAAACTGTTTGAACGGACATAATATTTTGAAGTAAATAAATTTTTAATTTATTATTCAATGTTTTCTTTGCCATGCGAGCCGCCATCTGGGCATTTTTTGGACACATCTTGCATTAATATATGATATTCATACATGGAAATTAAATTGTGGCTTTAATTATATGACAAGCTGTCATTTTGCTGATGATTAAATTTTAATTTATTTTATATACTCACCTGCCTCACTGACAAGATTTGATTGGCTATTAATATTCAAAATGTATACGTTTGCAATGCATACAAAAACTAGGCTTTCATGCTTAATATCATCTTATAAATCAAGTTATCTTCATTTGGATTATTCGGACTACGGTTCCCATCTTAAGTGTTATTTGCACAACATTTTGGTTGATGTAAACTCCAACTTTCTTCGGATGTATCTTGTCCATCTCAGACTCTTTCTCTTGAATATGTAATTCTTTTTGTCAATCTCAAGAATATTTTTTGTGAATCTTATGCATGGAATTTGGAACCAAACTTTTTATTTAATCAATAGGGGATGCTTGTCCTTGTTCTGTAAGCTATGACTACATGGAAATTCTAAGAAATTCGCAAATGCATTTTTTGTGTCGCTCGCACTGAGGATTGAATCTTTAACCTCCTAAAGAATGTAACTTACAACTGAATTTTGCCAAGTTACATCATGGGTCCTTGAAGACTAAGTAAAGAGTTCTCTTTTAAATTTCATGCAGATTCCCAAGATTGTAAGAAAGATTTCTAATTTTGACAATGTACCCCTGAAGAAGGTCAGCGATTATATTGTGGTAATAACAAATGAAAACAGTAGTCTGAATAACCAAAATAATATGAATTATAAGTCCTAATCTAAAAAATTCAGAAACATGAAGTTATCTCTTTGAATTTTCAGAGTTTGTGATTGATGGCAGTTAATCTGATAAATCAATACTTTATATATGAAGCAACATTTCCGTAAAAAAAAGAAATTTTGGCTTGTCAGGATCAAATAATTATTGAATAAACACTTAAATGTTTTGTTTTTAAAGAGTAGTCTCCTAGCGGACTCCATATATCATACATATATTGTAGATATATTACGTAATGAGGGTCATGTTCGAAAAAAGAAATTTGTGTGATACTAGAAAGTCAGAGATATCCTAGCAGAATTCAAGGAAATCACAATTTCTTGCTAGCTATATTTCAAACAAGAATAAATATGTCCGTATGGGGCATGCGCAGTAGCCCTTAGATGTACAAAGATGAGCTATCTGTCTATCTATCTGTTTTTTTCCTCTTTCCATCTGTCATGTGTACACAATTCTTCCTTCTTAAAGTAGTGATTCTCTTCATATGCAAATGAATAGCACCTATAAAAAATAAGTGCAAAGATTGAAAAGCTATTAACCTCTCATTTTCGTCTCCATTGTTAGAGTAGGTCACATTTTATCTGCCTTTATATTTTAAACCACACGTCATAAATGAAACTCTCTTTGAACAGGTCACTAACTTTCTGTAGAATACTTCTCTTACATCTGGGAAGATGCTGTTCAAAAAACCCTCCCTCACTTTAACAGAGTTCAAAATCTAGATATCGAGAGATAGGGTGATATTTTCCGTTCTCTAAATTCCCTTTCTCATAAAATAGACGTTATTAATCTTTTTCTATCATTATTCCCATGAAAAGTGCTCGACTGAGATTCAATTCTTGTAAATTGATCATCTCACTACCATCACCGCAAAAAAAGGTTATAATTATTATATGTTATGTTTAAACAATCACTAGATGACAATAGACAATTCTGCCAGATCTATAGCAGATGTGCTTACAGTTATATCTCAGAGGATTAGCCAATCTCTCGCCGGAGGCAACCTTTCTAGGGCAATTGCTCTTGGCATATCTAAGGCTTTTGATAGGGTATGGCATAAAGGTTTACTTCACAAGATCTCTAGCTATGGTATAGCTGGAAATGTCTCCTCAATTATTAAATCATTTCTTTCTGATAGATTCATAAGAGTAGTAGTTGATGGGAAAAAACCAGAAGCTCACAGTATTAATGCCGGTGTCCCTAAGGGATCCATCCTGGGCCCAACTCTTTTCCTGATCTACATTAATGATTTTCCAAATAACATCCTTACATTACTTGTAGACATTTATGCTGATGAGACAACCATTTATGGTAGCACATCTAAGACAGTAAACAACCAAGTTCTCTCCAATTCTCTCTCCTCTGATCTTGAGCACGTGGTACAATGGGGAAAGGAGTGGCTGGTTACTTTTGATGCATCTAAAACCAAGCTTCTCTCTTTACATCATCAACATTCTTATCCACATCTGGCATCAATTGAAATGAATGGCTCTCGTCTTGAGGAGGCCTCAAGTGTTGACAAGCTTCTGGGTTTGAGCTTTACTCCTGATCTTAAATGGAACATGTACATCAAATCTGTTGCCAAGGCCGCTGGAAAAATGGTGTGATCCTTCTACCGATCCAGTAGATATCTCACTGCTGATGCAATTCTCTATCTATATAAGAGCCAGATACGTCCAAGATGGAATACTGTTGCCACATCTGGATAGGAGCTGCTAGAAAGGACTTATCCTGCCTTGATAGACTTCAAAATAGACTTCGTAGCCTCGTAAGAGATGCCCTTTTCTCTTCCCTGCAATCTCTATCTTACAGAAGAAATGTTACGAGTTTGTCTCTGCTGTATCGTTATTTTCATGGCAAGTGTTCGACTGAGCTTCAGTCTATGGTCCCCCCTCGCCAAACTTAAAGCTGAAAACACTATCAATAATTCCTCCCCACTCGTTATCTGTGCCTAAACCTAAACGTAGATTCCATGAACAAAGCTTCTTTCTAAGAACTGCACGCCTGTGGAATTGTCTTCCGTTTTCCTGCGTACATTCAAATTGTATTCAAATTGTTACTGAAAGAAAATTGTGCAGGTTAAATAAACTTCTTCAGCTAAGGTATTATACATATTCACTTACCTGAATACATACAGTGCCTAGTATTCCCAAATGGTCACTCATCTTTACTGGCCAAGTTCAACATTGCTTAACTTTGGTGATCTAATGAGAACCGGTGTGTTAATGTAATTATTTCGTATATTGTAACATTTGTTATGAGTGGATTTTGTATGATGTATTCAATAATAAGAACTAATTTGTTTGTCTATGAGCATCTTGCAGCATGTTTCTGCTGTGAATAACTTTTGTGACCATCTGAGAATACTTGAACGGTTCTGTCAAAATAAACTCTGCAATGACGTAACTGCCTCCTGGATGGAAAGCAGTGTTAATGCCAAATTATTCAATTCCATGGAATGAGAAACATATTTAACCCACAAATATGCTTTGATAAAGCCAATATATTTCTGGATAGTGCAAAAAATTAGCTTTTTTTTGACAGAGAAACTAATAACATGTGACAAATATGAGTTTATTAACATTTCTACAAAAATAGTACCTATTGTATTTTATATAGAGAGATAAATGAGATAAATAGATAAGGAATAATAAATACTCGGAAAGTAATATTGTGCTACATAGTTCAATACAAATAATAAAATCACATTGTAAAAGAAATCTTTAATTTACTTCTTTAGTCCAGCACCTCTTGATAGACAATATTCTTTATTCCCCCGTTTCTTTTGAATGTTCACGTTTTTCTGTAAGGTTTTTCTGAGTAATGACCAGATCTGTCTTTTAAAACCAAATTGAGCGAATGTGGCATTTTTTAAAAGCAGTTCGGCCTTTAAAAAGGTTGCCAGCTTGCCTATTTTTAAAGCCACATTTCACGAACTTGACCCTTTTTAAGCCTTTTTCTTTTGGCCTTCAAAAATTGTATTTGTTTTTTTGTTTTTTTTTTCAAAGCATAACCTACAGATTAACTAAGCAAAGAATAAACCGAATATTGTATAGATCACTCATATGATGAAAACATAAACGATACTGACTTGAATAGTGTAGTCATATGATCAGGATTACTGACATGCAGCACGCCCAGATAAATATTGTCAATGAAAATGAGACTCAATAGCCACCTAAAATTTAAAGGACAATTTAAAAATTTAAGGACAACCACAGTACAGGCTAAATCTCTAGGGCTTTGAAGTGATTGTCCAACCATGGTAGATGGTCGTAATAATAATATAAAATGATCGAAAGAAAATGCAAGAATAATGGCGGAGAAATTTAAATACTTATTCTTTTTATCCCAAACAAGATATATTGCTATTTGGATATAAGCGATTACTATTTGGGACCATCCATAAAGGGCTCTATGTAGGGAGTTGAGCAGTTAGATTTCTGATTGTATTACAGTTAAATTTCTGCATGTAACTACAGTTAGGGAAGCAGGAAAGAATGAAGGAATTTCAAAGTTTAGAAAGAATCTATTATGGGGGAAAAGCTTTCACACGTTGAAGGACCTTTACAATGAAGGTGTGGAATTTTGCTGCTTGCCGGGTTAGTCGGAGATATTGACGTCGAGGGGATACAAATGCTACAAGTTCGTCCGTGCACGTTCTATTAAAATACTAGTAAAGCAGGCTATTTTGGGACTCTGTTTGAGAGGGGGAGATTAATAGTAGATGCATGAATTGAGATCTGATGACAATACTCTACACATGTGCGAATGGTGGCTTTATAGTGATGCAGGATACTTGCAGGTATGGGTAGTTTTCTAGCATAACAAAGGGAGTTCACTTTCTTTACAGCAGCTTTGACAATGCCTACAATGTCTTCAATATTGGCTACTGACCACAAGAAAGAACTTACTATGTATTGCCCTCAATACCTCTGTTCTGATCTTGGCCTCCTCTATTATCTGTGAGCATATGAAATAAAACAGAAGGAATTTGAAGCTCATTCTCGATTTTGATAACTGTGAATAGAAATATATATATATATATATATATATATATGTATATATATATGTATATAGCATTGTAGATTTGTGCTATTCCTCTGTAGTTGCTTTGTATGCTTAGGTCACCCTTCTTGGGGAAGGGAAGTATGCATCCTTCTCTCCATATATTAATAATTTTTTGATTATATACAGAATTGCATGAATTAAGAAGTATGTCATTGAAACCACCTGTCTTCCATACTTCAGGAGGTATGTTATCTAAGCCTGCAGCTTTACGATTCTTGGTCTTCTTTTGTACATTTAGAAGTTCCTCCATTGTAAAACCACCCTTCTCAATATCGAGTTCCTGTACAACAATCGGCTGAATTGGTTGGTCTGTTACTTCTGGTTTGTTTTCGAGTAGCTTTTCAAAATGTACTTTCCATTTCGAACATGCATTTTCGGGAGTGTTTGCCTTTAACTTAGCTTTGGCAGGTCGTTTGCACCCATATATCTCATTTACTACTTGCCAAGCCAGATAGGATTGTTTGTTATCTGCTGCATTCTGGATTCGATCTATTTGTTCTTGAACATACTTCTGTTGTTCTGATAGGTACATCATACTAAGCTCTTGAATCTCCTGCTTCCTTAATTTTGTATTCTGTCGAGTGGGGTATTAATGTTGCTTTTTGATTATGTTTTTTAACTTTTCTCGTTTTAATATTATGTTATCATTTTCCCACGGTACTCTTCACTTTACTTTGGGCTTCAGAGGTATGCACTTCTTTGCTACGAGGTTTTCATAGGTGGTATTAGCAGTTGGGTCCTGCTCTTGTACTTGTAAAGCATTAAATCTGTTTCGCAGTTCGAAGATGAATCTCTGTTTCATCTGATTGTCATATGACAACGCTGACCAGTTGTAGAGCTGTGTAGATGATTTTTAGTTTTGTTCGTTCGTAGGCTTTACTTCAACTTAGAGGTTACAATCCTATGATCAGTAGACACACCATAGAAACTGCTATGAGCTTCACAGTTATGACAGCTATTGATCCACTTCTTATTCATAAAAAGATAGTCCAGTTGAGCCTTGTCTCCATTTTGGGATTGATGGGTCCAGAGCTTACCGGATCTTTTCTGAAAACGGATATTCATGCATTGTAGGTTGTTTTCAAGGAGAAAAGTTAATAGATACCATATCCAACCAAAGATCGAAGAAGTGCTCAGGAAGAACCAAAATGGATTTAGAAAGAATCGCTCTACTACTAGTCAAATACTTACTGTTAGGAGACTGATTGAAGGAGTCAAAGCAAAAAACATTGAGGCAGTCATGATCTTTGTAGATTTCTCCAAAGCAATCGACTCTGTACATAGGGGAAAAATGGCCCGCATATTAAAAGCATATGGCATTCCAAATGAAATCATTAATGCTATCATGATCCTATATGAGCACACTCGAGCAATGGTCAGGTCCCCAGATTGGGACTGAATTTTTCGACATCCGCACTGGGGTTCTACAAGAAGATACTCTTGCCCCTTTTCTTTTCATTGTCTGTCTTGACTTTGTACTTCGCACCTCTGTTGATATACACAACATGCTAGGCTTCACCCTAAATGAATCCAGAAACTGACGTCATCAATCAGCACACATAACTGATGCAGATTACGCAGACGATATTCCTTTGTTTGCGAACAACACTGCTGATGCGCAGATACTGTTACGTAAGCTAGAAAAGTCTGCAAATGACATTGGTCTCCACATAAATGCGGATAAGACAAAGTTTATGACTTTCAATGTGAAAGGAGAGATCAGGGATTTGGTTGGATCAACACTGAAAGAAGTCGTTAAGTTTACGTATCTGGGCAGCAACATAGTTTCCACAGAAAGAGATATCGGAATTTGCATCTCAAAAGCATGGACCGCACTGGATGGGCTACATTCAGTATGGACTTCGAGACTGGCTGATAAACTGAAAAGGCAGTTCTTCAGGGCAGTGGTAGAGTCTGTCCTTGTTTATGGTGCTACCACCTGGACACTCACCAAAAGATTGGAAAGAAAACTAGACGGCACATACACCCGTATGCTAAGAACAATATTAAATATATCTTGGCAAAATCATCCCACGAAGCAGCAACTTTATGGCAATCTACCTGCCATATCTAATACCATCAGAGAAAGACGCTTACGATTTGCCGGTCATTGTCTGAGGAGCAAGCATGAATTGGTGAGTGATGTATTGCTATGGACTCCACGACACGGACGCACAAGCAGAGGATAACCTAGATCCACGTGCATCCAACAAATAGCACACAGCGCCAATTGTGAACCTGAAGATCTGAGGCAACTGATGGAAGACAGGAAACTCTGGAGAGGAAGAGTCACATTGGTCCGAACAAGGAGCCCGTCATGATGATGATGATGATGATGATGATGATATATATATATATATATATGCATGTAAATTAAGAATAACATTCTCAATGTTTGAAAACCTTGTACATGAAGAACTGTAAAAACGATTCAAATTAATTTTCTTTTAGAATAAACACATTTATTTAAAATTCGAATTTTCGATTCATATAAGACTCTTCATCAGAAAATACAAACATTTCTTTTTCTTTTTATACGTGGCATAGTGTTAGTAATTCGCATGAAGTCTTATACTGTATTTGAAGATCAAGATATTTATAAAACTTAATTAGCCGTGCGTAGCAGGTACTCAGCTACTACTGGGTCATAGGAAAAACCGCGACACTTATATGAAACAAAAGTTCGAATTTTAAATATATTTCTTTGAAAAAAAGAAATCTGCATTTTTATTAGTCTTACAACCGTTTCATATTTCTTTAGTAAATATAATTGTCTGCGGTGAATAAAAAAAATCAAACAAAGCAAATATTAAACAAAACAAAACAAAAAAAAAACAGACATAAAAAAATATGATAGATATAAAATCCAATATGAATTTTGGAGAAATATTCTGTGTTTTTTAAAAAATATTTTTATTATGATCTTCGTTCATTCAAACCACATATTTATAACTGAAAAATACACATAAATACATAGACACATTTATTGTTTTATTTAAATAGATTTATAACGAACTTTCAATCATGTAGCAACTGACTTTATTCTGTTAGCAAATTCTTATGTTTTCCTGTCATTGGAATAAGGCCACAACATTTTAATGAATTAATCAAAGATTTATCAACAAACAACTGGAGCGGAGAAAATCATTTGCATTGACGCATTTGTTCAAGTCCCACTGCTTCCAGATAAAAATCAGATGAAGAATGAGAAAAATGTGGAAAAATTCATTGCAATTATTTGTTATATTTTATACATACATTGAACTTTGTATTTCCATGAGGCTCTGTCTGCATGCGTTTTTACAAAAGAAGTAAACACTTATCAAGACCCAAAGGATACTCGAGGATAAGGGTTAGTGAGTGTTTAGTGGTCACCAGAACCGTGTAGTATTCATTCCTTGTGGAAATTGGGTATAATTTGATTATTTAAGGGGACGGTTCATCAAGAACTTGTTTGTATTGGACTTGAAGACAATCAACCAAAAAGCATGGCGGCAGAACAGAGTTTCACAGGCGGAAAGTTCTAGGAAAGAAGTTTTGTTTATGGAATCTGTGTTCAGATTTAGGCACACAAGACGAGTGTAATTGATTCCAATTGAGGCCAGGTGGGGTTTAGGACGTTAATGATGGAAAGAAAGAAGCTTGGTTTTAGATGCATTAAAATTAACGTCATCTTTTCCCCCATTGTACCATGTGCTAAATGTCAGAAGAGTGAGAATCAGAGAGAACTTGGTCATTGATAGCCTTTAAAGTGTTGCGATAGATGGTAGTATCGTCTGCATAAATGTTTACAAATAATTTAAGAATATGATTTGAGAAGTAATTGATGAAGATCAAGAAGAAAGTTAAGGATCGAACCCTGAAAGATGCCAACATTGATGCTATGAGCATCCGTTTCTCAGTATGTTCCATTTCTGATTTTGCTAGGTACATGATTTTGACATTTTTTATCCAATCTCGACGTTGCTTGACCCATGTGGTTAGCACCGCAACTATACTTTAACTTGTAAATTATTTTGCCGTCATAGTGGGGAAGGGTAGAACATCTTTTCGAGAGGATAGCGTTAAGGTTTTTGTAAAGAACATAACACATACATTTGAAGCAAAATAACATTTTTAAAGCATTGAGCTGATTTGCTTGGTGAATTTCTTTATTACTGTCCCCAACCACGGTAAAAAAAGATATATTGGACTGTTAAGTCACTGTTTTAACTTTAGTTTAAGAAAACTCATTTATTTTTTCTTTGCATAACTGACCTAATCACATCAAGAGGGTACCCATTCTTGGATAGGTAGCAGTAATCATTTTAAATTCATCATTCAATTTTGATTTTGAACAAATCATCAGGGCATGATGTGTTAGCATCCAAATTAAATTGATCTTACGTTTTGGGGGACAAAATGAATCCCAGTGTGTATACAGTTCCGTAAATATAGATTTATGATATATTGATGTAAGTTAACTAGATGGTGTTTTTGTTACCAATACATCAAGGAAAGCTATGGGACGAGTTACATTCTCCTTCATTAGTATACTTTAACGTGGGATGCATGTTATTGAGTAGGGAGAAAATAATATTTGCCTCTGTTTCGTTTTTGAAGACACAAAATGTATCGTTCACATATCGGAAATAGACTAATGGTTTCATGGTCAAGAAAGTAATTGCTTTTCATGGAAACCCACGAAAATATTCGCCATTATCGGCCCCATGGATACATCTTCTATTTGTTGATACATTGCATCGTTGAAACTGACTCCAACAGATGTAGTGTCAAATTTCATCAGCTCAACAAATATGCTTTCAGAAATGGGAGGAGGCGATATCTGGCTATGATATAAAGTCCGTACAGATATCTATAGTCTCTTAAATTGGGACACAAGTTAACATGTTGCTAATTTCATAAGAACACATACATTTATTAACAACTTTAGACTTTTGAATAAAGTCCCCAAAATAAAAAGAATTTTTTAGACAATATTTACTGTAATGTTCTAATACTGGTTGTAAAATATTAAAGATCCATTTTGCAACCTTATGCTGTGATGACCCTACCATTGATAAAATGGGCCTAGAAGGGATACCAGCTTTGGTAAACCGTATAACATTGGGTGGATAGATGCTGAGAATCTAATCTCACTAATTATTTATATAAGGGTTTAACGTGTGTACTTCCTAGAAGTATATGTATATACACACACATACACCAATCAGAAAGATACTAATTTTAGATTTTATCCTTTTTAGACATTTTTTTCATATTTAGGTGGCTTTGCAAACTCATTTTTGCTGATTCAAACAACTTAAACCGAGCTCAATGGGTGACCCAGCGGTCACATATTTTCTTATAAACCATAAAAATATATATTATTCAAGTTGCTGATATCATAGCTGCAAAAGCAAATGATTTGATCCTCAAGGTTACAATTGTTTATAAAATAGCAAAAACAATTCAGTTCAAATTCACATTATTATAATCCTTTGGATTACCGTTCACCTCTTGAGTGTTATTTTAAAAATGTTTTGGTCACTGTAATCTCCGATCTACTTCAGTTATATCTTGTCGAACTCTGGAATCTTTGTGTTGAATTCGGGAATTTGCCTACAATTTCGAACGAGAAACTTTATGGCGGTAGCATACTTTTGTTTCATCAGCCATGATTGGGCAGAAGTCTTAAATAGTTCACAATTGTATTTGAAGTGTTGCTCTTGCAACTTCAATCTCCAGATGAGTTTAACTTACGACTAAATTTTACAAAGTACTTTATCCACTACACCGCAAGTCTACACAGAAAATTCTAGTATGAATTTTAGGGGCCTTAAACCTATTTTTTACATGTACAATTTTACTATTTATACATCATGATTTATTCCACATTTAATTACTACATATATTTGTTACTATGTATAACTATATATATATATATATATATATATATATATATATATATATATATATATATATATTCAAGCACATCTGATTGAACACGACAGAGTTATTCTTTTTTCCGATCTTTTGGGATATCTTTTCCATTTGCCGAGTGGTATTTTTAATTTTAGAATGCAATGGTGCCTAAAATATTCCTCTCAAGCGCTTTCTGTCGGTGCATCCGATCATCATTAGGAGCGATTGTAGTCATTTTTTTTTTCTTTCTCTTTTCTTTTCAGGCTTGGTGTATGCACACACACACACACACACACACACACACACACACACACACACACACACACACACACACACACACACACACACACACATATATATATTAATTGGCTATAAAGATGGGTGCAGGAGAGGGGGGGCGAATTATTAAGCACTTGAGAAGAATATGGCCGAAGAACAATCTTTGGGCGCCATTTTATATAACATGCGTGCTGAAATTAAAAAGACCGCTTGGCAAATAGAAAACAGATCCAGAAAAATCGGAAAAAGAAATAAATCTGTCGTGTTCAATCAGACGTGCTTTAATAATAACTTGCCGCCAAAATATACATAAACTCGTCAGATGTGATTTTAATCCGATGTTATCAACAGAAAGTTTATTTTCTACACATGATAAACCTGGTGCGTTCGTTGGGGGGGAGGGAAACATATATATATACGTATATATATATATATATATATATATATATATATATATATATATATTATTTAGAATTAATTAACATATATATAATATATATATATATATATATATATATATATATATATTATTTAGAATTAATGGCTGCTAACTAGGTCTTCTTAGTAATTAATTTTCACCCATCACATGCGCTACTTCTTTGAGTCCTGTTACTCTCCGCCATTCTTCTCTGTCTAAAATTTTTACTTCCTCCCATAAAGGTAGATGGTTTCCCATTTATCTCTATACACCTAAAGAAGGTAATATCTTACATCGCTCGAAAAGTTGTGAAAATAACACTCAAAATGAGAACAGTAGTTCAAAATATCTAAATAATAAGTTTCCATCATCCCCAAAACTCAGAAACAAGTTTAAATTCAGTTAGAATTAAATCGATAGGTTTTTAGAAAGAAGCATCGTAGTCATTTATACATAACTTGTTAATTCTACAATTTTAAATGCAATCGAATAAAGCAGATACACTTCGAACTGAACTTTGTCTGAGGTTGAATAAATACACGCATTACATCGTAAACAAATATTGATGCAATTTAAGGCAAGATGTGGAAAACCTTTGTTTAAGAACAATCTGCAATCGTTGATATAAAAAGCAAAAAAGAAATAAAGTAAAATAAACCAAGAATAACATTTGAAGAGAACCGCAAAATCCCAATTAATATAAGATCGTTTCAAGGAGAATCGAGGGAAGGAAATAATTTCCTATTTACCGATGCTCCATGTTCGGCTGCTTCTTACAATCAAAGAATAAAATAAAATTCAAGATATTTTTAATAAAGGCTGTAACACTTCTAAAAATGAAAAGTACTTAATCAAAAACGAAAAGAAAGAGACAATAAACAAAAACAATGTTCTTCTTGCTTGAGACACTAAAAGAGTCTAACGTCCAATTTGAAGCTGAGAACAATTTATAACCAGATATAAGAGGGGGGGGACAAATGCTTATAAGATTCAGTAAAATAAAATAAAAAACGAGGAAATACAAAAAAAGTAATTCTTATGATTAAACAATATGAAAACTAAGAAACTTGTGAATTGGGTACGTAATGAGAAGTCCTTTGCTTTTGTTTTTTATTAAATGAGATTTTGCGATTATTTTGGTGCTGGTTGAGGGATGGCCAAGTGTGGCTGAACAAAAAAGAATCATTAGAATATATTGATCACTGATAATTAAAACTTGCAAATTAATTTTCAGATCCAGTTGGACTCATTATCAAATGCAATTATGTGAAAGAATCAATTAATACTTTTCAAGGTCAAAGTTTATTTTGTATTTTCAATTAAATAAAAATTCAACAAAACATATATATTTAATAGAGTAAATTAACTAAAACCAGAAATTGTCCTATTGTTTTATCAATTGTCTTTATTTAAATAACTATAGTCGAACTGATATTAAAACAAATATGTAATAGAATCAAACTATATATATATATATATATATATATATATATATATATATATATATAACTATATATATATATATATAAATATATATATATATATATATATACAGGGTGAACAGAAAGTCCTTGGACCAATTCAAAAGTGGTTTATTAATAGAAAATTACAAAAATATAAATTAAACATGAATGAAAATTATAAGTTAGGAAACCAAGAATAAATTCAAATTATTTATTTTCAATGTGATGTCCCTTCCTTTCGATTAGACGTTCAATTCTCTGTCTGAAGTTACCAACCGAGGCACGCAGCGTTTCCTGAGGTATTTTAGCCCATTCACTCAGAAGAGATGTCTTAAAAGCATCAACACTTAGATGAGCAACAGAACAGACCTTTGCCTCCAACAAAGACCACACCGAAGAATCCATGGGATTCAAATCAGGCGATGCAGGAGGCCACATCCCCTTACTCCAGAATTTTGGAAAATGACGTTGGCACCAGTCCTGAGTTTTTTCTGGAGGTGTGGGATGGTGCTCCATCTTGTTGGAAGGTGAAAGGCTGATCTTTGAAGTGTTTCTACATCTCTTCAAATGCTGGAACCAAAATATCGTTAATGTAGCGATCTGTGTTGATCTTATCCCCCCTGCTCCACGAAAATCAGAGGCGACTTCCAAGATTTGGAGACTGCAGCCCACACCATGAGGGAAGACGGCTTTTTTCGGCGGAAAACTATTCTCACGGAGTCATCAATGTCTGCTGAAGATTTTGCGTAAACTCTGTCGTTCTGATTGTTAACAGTCGCTTCAATTGTGAAGAGTTTTTCATCAGAAAAAACGATCTCTCGCTCTGCCCTGCCAGCCTTCAGTTCTCCAAGAAGAAGCTTTGCTCTTTCAAGTCTCTTGTGCTTTTGGGCAGGTGTGAGGTACTGTCTCTTTCTCATCTTGTAGGGGGACAACAGGAGATCGTTTTTTACGATGGTTCTCATCGAGGTCACGCTCACATTCATGTCTTTAGCCATTTGTATTGCAGATCTCTTCGGGTTCCTCCTTACCCTCTCTCGGACAGCTTTAATCACCTTCTTTGTTCGAGGAGTGCGAAGTCTTCCACTCCTAGGACGGTCTTCAGATGTACCAAGTTCCTTAAATCTGTTCACAACATGGTACACGGTGGATTTAGCCACTTTCAAGAGCTTAATAATCTCTGAGTTTGTCCTTCCCGCGCAATGAAGCTGAATTATGACCTCTCATTTGCTCATTTTTCTGAAAGTTTAAACAAAATTATTTTAATATTTTTGTTGAAAATAATTAGATCAATAGTTAGACTAAATACTTACTTTATTCGAAAAGAGAAAAAGTGATTTTAACAATATTTAATTTTAAAACTAAAAATGGTCCAAGGACTTTCTGTTCACCCTGTATATATAACTATATATATATATATGTATATAACTATATATATATATATATATATATATATATATATATATATATATATATATATTGTATTTTGTGGAAAAGTTGTTAGATGAGATAAGTAATTGGTACCATCGGTTTCAAGCCCGATAATTAGGACCGTTTTAGATATCCATATCAAGCTCTCTTCAGCAAATACTCAGCTCTGAGAATTCGGTACATCTTTTACAGACTCGTTCCTTATGCACAAACAAACGGTTATTATTATGTCAATACCGTCATTTTTCGTGCATATACTCTTCAGAAAAATTTAAAATTCTTTGCTTAAATAGAAAAAATGCATGACAATATAATGTTGCAAAAGAAAAAAATTCATAGGAAACTCAAAATCGTGTTTGTTCCGGCAGCCATAATTCAAAATAAAGCATATGACCGCTGAAACGTAAATTGCTACACTGAATTTATATTCAAACATACAAGCTATCGTAAGTAGCGAATTAAGCAGTAAGATGGATGTTTACATTTCATTGAAATGTATGCATGTTGGTGAAGTTATCAAAAGGCGTAGTTAGAGAATTCAAAAGAAAGTTTGGAGAAAGAAGCTGATAGAATAGAATACCTTCTTACATTTTGGGACCTCTATAGGAAAGGGTTGGGATTTTGCGGACGGTAGAATCGGTCGGCCATGTTTACGTTAAGGAGGCAGAAGTTCAACAACCTGGAGTATTTGTCTGTATTTTTGAGATGCGGTGTTTTCATTGATTGAGATCGTCGGACTGACTTCCTCATCTTGGTTGTTATCGTCACAACGTTTCGGCCGTTTTGCCCTCCGGCCTTCATCAGGTGTTTTGTATCGAACTGGGGAACCGTTTGTTAGGAGTCTCGAACCAAACCCTCTGAGTTCAATCCTGAACGAAGGCAGTAAAAAGTAACATTCAAAACAGAGAATCAGCAACTATGTCCCAGAGCCTAGCTGGAGTCCGAACACGGTACCCCCGTAATAATAATAAAAGGTTGGGTTCGAGACTCCTAACAAATGGTTCCCCAGTTCGATACAAAACACCTGATGAAGGCCGGAGGGCATAACAGCCGAAACATTGTGACGATAACAACCAAGTTGAGGAAGTCAGTCCGACAATCTCAACCAACCTGGAGTATACTCAATCAAAGCATTATAAATTGCTGGAATTGGCTGTGGTATAGAGTGTAAGATCTATTAGATTACATGCTCTTTTTCTGAACCCTGGTTAAACGGAAAAGGCTCGTGGTTAATTCACTAGCAACAATAAAAACAGTACTCCATGCATGGGCGTATTGTGTCTTTGATAGGATACTGTTTTTATATATATAGTTTCATTCTCGTTAAAATTCGTCTAACCACGAGCCTTTTCCGTTTAACGAGGGTTCAGAATATGTATATGTATATATATATATATATATATATATATATATATATATATATATATATATATATAACTACTTAATTTACTCACATAAAATTAATATACGATAGTATAGATTTATGCGTAAACTTTAAGTATTTACTTCAAAAGTGCTCAATACGTAGGTAGAGCTAGTTAGTAAGTTATAAAATGTATATGGCGATTAAGCTACACTGAATATTCGGTGTTTCATCCACTCTTGGATTCTTCAGGCTTAACGACAAACAACCACAGAATTCGAACATAAGCCTGAAGAATCCTAGAGTGGATGAAACGCGGAATATTCAGTGTAGCTTAATCGCCATATATATTTTATAACTTACTATATATATATATATATATATATATATATATATATATATATATATATATATATATATATATATATTTTCATTCTCGTTAGAATTCGTCAAGCTTATAAGGCTGACGAATTCTCACGAAAATGAAACACGGAATATTCTGTAGCGTAATTGCCATATATATATATTCATAACTTACTATCTAGCTCTACCTATGTATTAAGCACTGTTGAAGTAAATACTGAAAATTTGCGCATAAAATTATATCTTCGTATATCAATTAATGTGATTAAATGAAGTTATCATTAGTCATATCTCTCTCTCTCTCTCTCTCTCTCTCTCTCTCTCTCTCTCTCTGTGTATATATGTATATATATATATATATATATATATATATGTATGTATATATATATATATATATACTGTGTGTGCAAAATCAAGACTTCAAGACAAGGTGTTGATAGCAACAAAAAGTGTATTTAATTTTATGTTACAATTGTTTCAAGCATTATATCGTTTGAAAATTTTCAAAAACTAGCATTTCTTCAGCCTTTATGAATAAACACACTTTTGGCAATGTAGAATGTTTTGAATGGAAAGAAAAAAGAGGAGGGGGATCCCTAACGGTAAACATGCGAGATACATTTACCTTGGTTTTGGTTACGGAAAAGCCCATTTAATTAAATGGTCTATTTCTTCCTCACGTCTATCACAATCAATCTACATTCCTTTGCGTTTGTCATCATTACCTTTTTTCCCCATTTACTTATTTTTTATTCCTTTTTTATTATATTAATTTTAGTTTATCTATTATTGCTGTTATTTTTTATTATTATTGTTATTTTATTTATTTATTTATTTATTTATTTAAAATATGAGGTGATCTAAACACTCGATCCTTATGTATGAATGCGTTTGGTGTTATTGATGCATAGAGTTATATATTCTGATTTATACCTATATACAAATTTTCCTACACACATGTATGCATAAATGCGCATATATATGCACTTATATTCGCGTATACTCACACATATGCATGCTTCGATGCAATTTGCTTGTGTATGTGTGTATTATTATATGTATCTTATTATCTATATTCTAATTCATATCTTTTGCTCTTTGGTCGGTATCTATTTGTATGTTCGTTATATGATCTCCTCTCTAAGTTTACGTCATGTATCATGTGGATGTTTAGTTATTTACATACCTCGTAGTCTATGCGTTATTAACTGTGTGTGGTCGTTTTTTTTTTGGATTATATATACTTTTAATTTATATAATTTTTTATGCCGTATCTTGTTGTTGCTATGGATTCCCTTATTACTATTTATTAGATTACATATACTTCAATTTATATATATATATATATATACATATTTATTCATATTTTATAATTTGTATATTGTCGTTGCTCTGGTGGTCAAAGGATAAAGGGAGAGCTCAGTTCTAGCCTGTTATCCAAGGAAGGTTTGTGTTTCGAAATAAGGAGTGCTTCAGCAATTCTTAGATTTCCAAGGTTTCTTACTGAGGCAAGGATACAAACGTGAATGTTACGTTCGGTGCTGTTGCATGAAATAATATGTATGTGTAATGAGGAGATTTTAGTGTTTATATGTTCTTTAATGCGTTGGTGCCGTGGTTTAGTGGTACTCCTTATGTAGGATTTGTTGCATTTAGTGCATTGCAGGTCATAGACCACGTGGGTGCGCAAACATAGGCCTGTATCTTTGATGAGGCAGGTAGATAGGGATCAAGCGTCGGGTGTATGTGGTGGGTGTTTCAGGGGTAGGTGCTGTCTTTAGGTGGTGCCGGTGTGCATATAAGTTGTATGTCTAGCTTTTCGTGGTGTATGACTCTACGGATACCAGAGGAGATTCTATCGTTGAAGAAGGGGAGCTTGAGGAAACAGGTATTTGAGAGAGTTTGGCGTTGGCGTTTTTTTCTTTTTCTGAGTGAGGATAAGGTAGAATTCAGATAGCCGTTTATGGAGAGTGTGTGTAGGAAGTTGTTAGTGTGCAGAATTTTGTCGAGTGTGTTAGTGCACTTGTTGCGTATGCATGAAATCTCTGTGTGTGCATAGCTCAGTTTGTCTTTGAGGGGTAAGGCGGATCTAAAGTGTACAAACAAACGTCTGCAGGCAGGTTTCCTGTAGAATTCTGTGTATATAAAGCCGTTTTCCTTGATGTTAAGTTTAAAATCAAGGAGTGAGAGAGAGCCAAAGTTGTCTGGGTGTTCTATGGTGAACTGTAGGTGGGGACCAGCATTGTTAAATGTGTTAAAGATTTCGATGGCTTCTTTACGGGAGCATGTGAGTATGAGGATGTCATCTATATATCTCGTGAAGAGAAGGTAGGAGTTGCAAGTGCTGAGTGCTTGTCTTTCGAGTCTATCCATGTAAGCAATAGCTAGGAGACTGGAGAGGCTAGAGACCATGGGTAGACCAGATACTTGTTTATAGGTGTGGTTTAGGAATGCGGAGTATATGTTGTCAACAATCACTTGGAGAAGTTGGTGGATGTCGGCAGAGGTTATGCTGAAACAATGTAAGTTATTACACGATATGAGGTCAGTCATGAGGTTTATTGCAGGGTGTGCCGGGATGGAAGTGTATGGGGTGACAACGTCCAGGCTGAATATAGTATATATATGGTATGTATGTGTGGTATATATGTATTTATGTGTGTATATGTATTTATATGTACGTGCGTTTGTGCACGTATATATATAATGTATAATATATATAGTAGATATATATTTACTAAAATTTAGAAAGGAAAAAAAGACAAAATAAAAGTAATAAAGTTAAGCAGAATTATCTCCCGTACACTATAATTTACCTGGCGTTTATTGGGTACTACATATTTAAAAAATATAAATAAATGCCTATATACGTAAACAAAGATAAAATATTATAGCTACAAAATAAAACAAATAAAACAAAATACATAAAAATAAGCCCGAATTACCCACCTTACACACGAATACAAATACATAAAAAACTAAAAACAAAAGAACACAAAATAAAAACATCAACAACAAAAATATATATTTATAACCAGCTAGTATAAAACATATATATATATATATGTATATATATCTATAATAATAATAATAATAATAATAATAATAATAATAATAATAATAATAATAATAATAATAATAATAATAATAATAATAATAATAATAGTCTATATATATAAAAGCGAAAATGGGTGTATGTATGTGTGTTTGTCTGTATGTATGTGTGTTTGTATGTCTCGCAAAAACTTTCGACAGGGGTCACGGATTTTTGCCACATCAATATCATTTTAAAGTTCTAACCCTCGCCCGACAAATATCGAAGAATTGGCCAAAAACGTTAATTTCCTCACCCTGAAATCAGTAGTTTTCTACAGGGGGGGTCAGCAAAAACCGTCCTCTCATGACGAGTTCGGTTCTACGCATGCGCAAATGACGTCGGAACCTGATATAGTTTAAAGATTTAAGAAAAACGATCTAATTTCGTGGACGTCGTTTTCGCTCAGTTGCTCAGAGCGCGGCCTCATTATCTAAACGTTTTGGGTTCGAATCCTTGTGTGATATGTCTTTTTTCGATTTTTTAAATTTTAATATTGAAGCAGGGTTATTTAAGCCATTTTCACGTGTTTTTCAGATTTTATTAACGTTCGTTTTTCTGTTTTTTTTACTTCACTTATTCTTAGGTTTTCATTAACACCCCCACCCCCGCCCGACCACACACACCCCAAAACACGAGGGCAACGCCGGGTACCCTCCCCCCCGCTATTTCGATCTTTAAAATTTTAATATTGAAACAGGGTTATTTAAGCCATTTTCACGTGTTTTTGGGGAGAGGGGTTTATTTTTCAAATTTTTTAAAGAGGTTTTAACGTTCTTTTTTCTGTTTTCTTTTTTGTTTTTCCGATTTTTACATTTAACATCGTTCGTTTGCCTTACGTTAGCTTTTTGTGTTTTAAATCGCTGTTTTTAGTTTTAACTTTTTTATATAATATGTAATTTTTATTTAATATTTAAAAATATTTACTTCGTTTATTCTTATGTTTTGATTACCCCCTCCCACCGCCAAAGCACACGCACATCTAAACACCCGGGAAACGCCGGGTAGCCCCCGCTAGTAATATAATAAAAGAGATAAAATAAAGTCTAACACAGTTATCTCCTCCCTCATACAATAGGTCACGTGAATTTTCACTGTGGTACTATTATTGTAAAGAATGAAAACCCTAGTCCGCATAATAATAATAATAATCATAATAATAATAATAATAATAATAATAATAGTAATAATAATAACAATAATAATAATAATAATAAATTATACAATATTATATAATATATATATATATGCATATATATATAACCAATTCTTATAACAGAAATTTAAAAAAATAATAAGTAAGTAAAATAAAATTACCTCCAGCTCCATACGCCTAAACTAATCATACCTTTCTGCGATCCTGAACTTTTTCTGCAGTCCTGTCCTCTTCTCCTCCGCCATCTTTAATATACTTTTGTTTTCTATTTTGAAAAGGGGAGGTCCCTCTCTCCCGAAATTAATCAAAGTTCCATGCCACCAACGGACTTTATATACACCGGACATACCAGCAACTTGGTTATAAAATAATTATACATTGAGGTGTGGAATGATGGACGAATAAGCAGTTAGACATTTCTCTACTCAAACATACCCGTCTACTTTTTGTTTGTTTTTCTTTTTTTACTTTCATAATTCCGGTCTTTTTTCGCATTTTTTTGGCTTTTAAAACTTCGATATATTCCTTTACCAACAATGCTTAAAGCAAACTACTACCTACTCTCTCTCTCTCTCTCTCTCTATATATATATATATATATATATATATATATATATATAAGAGTAGGTAGTAGTTTGCTTGAATCATAGTAGGTAAAGGAATATATGGAAGTTTTAAAAGCCAAAAACAATATATATATATATATATATATATATATATATATATATATATATATATATATATATATATATATATATATATATATATATATATATACACGGGATGTTCCAAAAGTCTTAGGTACATTTTGACATTGAATACAAGAACTATTAATGATATAAAAACGCATCTGGTTTATTCAGAAAGCTTGTAATCTCAAGTTTTCATGGAATGTTACAAAGATGTTCAATGTTACAACCATTGATCACATGACACACATCACGCCGATAGTCCAATTGTTGCCAAACGCATCCCAGCATTGCGTTATTAATGGTTGCAATAGCTTCTGTTATTCGAGCCTTCAGTTCATCCACATCATTTGGAGTGGGAGGCACATCAGTTCTTCCACAAATTCCCACAGAAAAAAAATGCAGGGTGTAAGATCTAGAGATTTGGGAGACACGTTGAACAAGTGTCCATAATTCAGTTTTTACAAATTCATGCACACAAAACGCCTTTTCTGGTTGAATGATCGCCATTACTGGATCTCAAAAGAAATGAAAAAAATCAATAGCCTAACAAAAACTTAATGCATTTAGCTTTCAAATAGTACCACTTTCATCCTACTATTATTTATAGTTAAAACATAGGACCTGAAATGC
Source organism: Euprymna scolopes (assembly GCF_053919585.1). NCBI lineage: Eukaryota > Metazoa > Mollusca > Cephalopoda > Sepiida > Sepiolidae > Euprymna > Euprymna scolopes. The sequence continues at coordinate 30,986,750 of NC_136488.1, forward strand.
GCCCAAGACTTTTGAAACACCCTGTATGTATATATGCGTGTATTTTACTTGCTACAGGTCTTCATATGTTAATATCACTGATTGCTCACTGAGAATAACAAGTGGTGTTCACCTAAAGCCCCAATGGCAAAGTCTTCTCCACCTCTTTATACAACTTTTGCAATATGTTATACAACAAACATTTGTCATTGATTTCTTCCTAGCAACAACAATTGATTTTCTCTGGAGTTTGAGTGACTATAAGTCTCCTTAAATTCCAGTATTCTCGCATCCTTCTAGTGGAGGTCTGATTGGTGCTCTCTTTATTTAGTCTTTCTATCCTCCATGACCTTTCACAAAAATATTCTATGTGAATCAGCTTAGGCTAATGTAATCACATATATATGCCTGTTTTTTCCCCTTTTCCACTTATAATGTGACTGGTAAGTATTTCTTTGCTACAGGGGTTAGCTACTGCGTACATGGGTTATTTTCTACTCACTAGGAGTTTTCATACAGGCCACGATCAGCAATTGCTCACCGACAATAACCTGTGTTGTTCCTTAGAGTCCGGGTAACAAGTCTCCTCAGATTTCCAGCACTCTTCACTTCTTGCAAATGACTTTGTATTATTGAAACATCACTTTTATTGCTAATTTCTCGTTGGTAACAGCCCTCGGTATTCCTTGGTGTTTAAGTGATAAAAACCCTTCCCAAAATCCCATCTCTGCAGTCTTCTAGTAGAAAGTCTGTTTAGTGCTTTCTATCAATTCTGAGTATTCCCATTTTCGTTGACCTTAACTAATCACAACTATTTGATGTTGTGGCAGTCAAGGCTAACATCACTATTTTTTATGGAAGCGGCACAGTTAACATTTTTGCTATTGCAGTTCTCTTGGTCATATGGGGTCGTGTCCTTTCTGTTTTGCTTGTTTTATTCTGATCATTTTACCAGGGAGTCCTAACTTATCAAGGCCGAGAGGCCATTCGAGGATAAGGGTTAGCAAGTGCCATGTGGCTGGTATGAAATCATGTGCCTTCAATAAACTTCCAGACTTTTTTCATATGGGTATTTTTAATGATAGTACGCACATGAAACTCTAGTCCCCTTTGAAGTAATCTCCTCCGGCTACAATGAACTTGTTGTACCATTCCACTTCTGCAAGGCCCCATGGAAATCCTTGTGTCACTTTAATCTCCTCAATTGCCTCATAACGACAGCCTCTAAGGTTTTCCTTGAACTTAAGGAATAGCTAAAAGTCACAAGGAACAAGTTCTAGACTACAGGAAGGGGGAAGCACTGTCTTGATGCCCATCTTAGTTAAATAGTCTGGTACAAGGATGAAGCACCCTTGGGAAAAATTTTATGCAAATCTTTCACATCTTCAGTTCCTTGTGAATAACTATGTGTATAGTTCCCACACTGACATCAAAATGCCCCTGCCTTTCTTGAATCTCTTATGCCACTCAAAATGTGATGCTCGATTCATGCAAGATGATTTGAAAGCAATCTGAAGCATTTCATACGTGTTTGTGGCATTTTTTCCAAGTTTAAAACATATTTTTGTGGAATTTTTTCCAAGTTTAAAACATATTTTTTTGTGGCATTTTATCCAAGTTTAAAACATATTTTTTGTGGCATTTTATCCAAGTTTAAAACATATTTTTTGTGGCATTTTTTCCAAGTTTAAAACATATTTTTTGTGGCATTTTATCCAAGTTTAAAACATATTTTTTTGTGGCATTTTATCCAAGTTTAAAACATATTTTTGCATATTGTTCTAAAGTGTCTTCACTTCCAGATTGCATTTTTGAAATTCACCAGCTGTGACAATCAAGCTTTAGTAGGGTATATTCCAATTCCTGCTGTAGCTGTTGATTTGAACCTGAAAACATAAAAATTATTGTCATCTCATGAGATGTATAGTAATAGCATACTAAATTTTCAAGTCTATGACAATTTTAAATGCCCATACAAGAAAAAGTCTGGACACATATTGAAGGCACCTCGTAATACACCGATGATCGGTAATGGTAGAAATTGGGTAGAAATTGATTATTTAAGAGCATAGATCAACAAGAACTTGTTTATATATTGAACTTGCAAGTGACAATAATTTGTTCATAGATGTTTCGTTTATTTTTAGGCACAGATAAAGAGTAAGGGAAACTGCTGATAGTAATTGTAATTAGGCGAGTGTTTGCTGTGAATGTCTTGCAGGGAGCACCATAGATTAAAGCTCAGTCGAGCAGCTGTCATGAAAGTAACGATAGAGCAGAGATAGACTTGCAATGTCTCTTCTGTAAGAAAGAGGTTGCAGGGAGGAGAAAGGGACATCGTCCACTAAATTTCCAAGATGGTTTTGTACACTGCCAAAGCATGGAGAATGTGCTCTGAGCAGCTCTTGCCCAGATGTGGCAACGGTTTTACATCTTAGAACATATTATGCAAGTAAAGAATAGATAATTGTTTCGGAAGTAAATAACCTTCTCGAGCGATAGAATGATCCAACCATTTTTCTGCTGAACTTGGCAATAGATTTGATGTAAGTCTTCCATATCAGGTCAAACGTGAAGGTCACAAATTCCATGCGGCTTATCAGTGTTTAGAGTTAATATACATTGGTTTCTGTATTCAAGCATTTTCTTTTGCAAATTATTTTCTGTTGTCGCCATAGCCGTTTACTATTGATTGCTCGTTGGTAGTGACAATTGGTCTTCACTAGAATTTGGGTAGCAATAAATCTCCATAAGGTCCCAGTCATTTTGGTATCTGTCCAGTGGTATCTAATTAGTGCTTTCTCTATTCTTAACCTTCTGCATTAGAGTGACTGATTAGTGTTCAGAGTTGGTATAGATTGGTTTCCGTATTCAAACATTTTCATTAATATTTCAACTGTTTTCATTACTGCCATCCGTTGTATGTTTTTAGTGTTTTCTCTGATTCCAATATCTCCCATTATTTTTAGAGTTTATTCAGGATTAATTATTATTATTATTATTATTATTATTATTATTATTATTATTATTATTATTATTATAGATTTTATTACTGTAGTAAATTATTTTCATTCTAAACTGTATGTCCAAAGTAATAAGTAACCCTAACCCTAATCCCACCGATGTCTATTTTTTTAACTTGAATAATACCAACATTGTTACAGAAATTAAATCAAATATATATTATCAATTATTCCTTTTGGGTTTTCAACAGTTCGACCTGGACAATCATTTTATTGAATTGAAAGCGAAGTTGATCGGGGCATTCTCATCTAATAACCTTCCTGGTTTAATAAGAAAGGAATTAAATTGATTGGATTGTCGACAAAGGAAATGCTTGTTTGGAAAAGCTTGTTGCTGGCAATAAAAGAATGGAGATAGATAAGATTTACCAATAATCACAGATTTTGGTAAATTGATCACGCAAAGGAAATGTGAACTTCTGTAATGTTTAAGAATGAATCAGATTACACTTTCAAAGTTTGAATGTCCGAGAGTCACAGGAATATATTGTTGACAATCTTCATTCATATCAGCCAACAGGCATCTCTCGGCCTTCATCAAAACTAATCCCCTTTTCAGCGGAGAACAAATTAAACATACGTTTCTTGAACTCATAAAATAAAAGATTGGGTGGAGTCAGCCGAAAGAGAAGAGGAGGAGTAAGGGTTAAGATTAAGACAACAACCGATATTTCCTCTAATCTGCCTCGATGTTATCAGTACGTGTAGCGATGGAAATGCTATTTTAAAATTAAGTGTGCAAACCAACGAAAATGTTATTTCCAAATGATGTGTGACAAACCAATTAAATGGTATTTTAAATGCTATTTCAAAATTTAACGCAATAAACCAATGAAAATGTTATTTGAAAATTAAGTGTGACAAACTAAAATAAAAAATATTTAAAAATTTAATGTCACAAACTAACAAAATGTTTTTTTTTAATTTGATGTGACAGACCAATGAAAATGTTATTTGAAGATTAAGTGTGACAAAGTTGGAAGCCTTCGTTCAGCCTCAAGAGACAATAGATACTTCCTGTAAAAGTAGCTGTGGATGTAATTTTAAAGCAGGGGTTGTGCATTCCCTGACCACAACTCTTCTGAATCGGAGCTGCTTGAATCCAGTGGCAAGGTGAAGTGCTAAAGGGCTGGAAACAATGCCGAGATAAGCAGAGAGCAAATACAGAACACGGAATTCCAAAATGGTTACCCATTTTAGTACTGACCAGGCTCAACTTCAGTGATCTAGCAGGAAGTGGTGTGTTAACGTGAATTATGCCGTGTATGACAAAGTAACATATATATATATATATATATATATATATATATATATATATATATATATATATATATATATATATATATATATATATTAACGCTTTGGAAGTCTTTTTACCCGAATACGATGTTCAGCATGTTAAAAATATACCTTTTGTTGAAAAATCTAATTGAAAAACATCTGAAGAAGTTGGTGGGGACAGGATATTTTCATGGACACATAAATCGTAAAATTGCCTTCCCACTAACGAAACAGCTGTAATGTGAAAATTCAGGAAATAAACGAAGGTTATAAAAAACGAAAACGTGAGTCTTTGAATTTTCAAAAAAATTTTGCACTATATATATATATATATATATATATATATATATATATATATATATATATATATATATATATATATATATGGGATATGAAAAGTAACAAATATATTATTTCAAACTGCAGTGTAACAGAACAATGAAAAAATGCTGCTTAGAATGTCAGCATGGTAAACTAATTTAAATGTTATTTCAAACTTAAGAATGAAAGACCAACAGAAAATGATATTTCAACAGGGGCTCTTATCTTATACTAGTAAGGTTACTCGGCATTGCCCAGGATAAAACTATAACATAACTTCTATTCCTTTCTCTTCCCCCATCCGTCTTTTTTTCTTTGTCCAGATCGTTCCTCTCTTTAAACTCATGCACATAACAAGAGTCGGCATAAGGGAAATAACTCTGTGAAAAAATCAAAGTTACTTACATGATAACAATAAAAGACCCGTGCACGTCCTGATGACATTGAATGATATAAATGGCTACTTTAGCCAGAAATAATGAAGCTTATTTTCTTAATTTGATATATTATTTTTAAGGTGTTACAGTCAATTACAAAAAATTCCAGTTCATGGGGGTTTTCTTTGCATGTTTGAAGTTTTAGCAAGACATACGGACATACATACAAACACACATATACACAGACAACTAATCTTTATATAATAATTGAGTCTATCCCATCTGCATTTAGTGATGAAAATTCTGTTTTCTTTTTTTATAGAAATCGCAACAAGACCTGAAGTTACGTGATGTAAGGAATTAAAAAAGAAAAAATACTACTTCAAGGCCAACAGTAAGTATTATGTGGATAGATGCCGATCCAGAAAATAGCAATTCTTCCTCATTTGTCAGAAACATGACTCATGGTATGTGAGGAATGAACAACAAAAAAGAGAAGCTGGACTAAAGGACAAAATAAGGGAATTCTGTTTCCGTCTGAAGTGTGACAGACCAACGAAAATTCCATTCATGCTGATAACAGAGCAACGAAAATGCTGTTGGAAGCTGAAACGTGAGAGAAGAGAAAAATACTATTTTAAACGGGAGTGTGACAGACCAATGAAAATTTAAAAAAAAGAACAACATTAAAAAAGATTAAGACAAGAACCGATTTCGTTTTTTTTTTTGTTTGTTTGGTTTTACGGCATATCAATCCTTTACGGCTTGTTTAATGCCGAATTTGGTCATTTTGGAAAAAGTGTTTTATGCTTTTTTATATCTACGAATATCTATTTATGATGTTTAGTATGCGTTGTCACTCTAGGAAAGGGGTTATTAAGAAAAATACAAACAACAGGATTAGATAGAAAAATATATTGTAAATACAAAGAAATTTTGTTGCTATTTCCGACTGTTAGTTTGACAGTGTGTAGTGTTGTGTAAGATTGCAAAATCCCCACCACGTGAGTATTAATCTCGTGAATTATATAATTGTTAGCAGAGTAATTGGATAAGTCCCCATTACAGTAGTGTTATTTCGTTTTATGGCACATCAACCCTTTTCTGGTTCAGTCATTTTGGAAAAAAGTTTTTATGCATAAAGTTCTTTATATTTTTAAACATTTATTCATTGTGTTTGGTTTGGTTGTTTTGTAAAATAAAATTGTTTTTCGTTTTGGCTTTGTAGAACATGATTGAGTTTCGCAAAGAAAAAGAAAAAAGGCAATAACGTCAATATTTGGTGTATTTTAGGTCAGGGAGACGGTATTTTTAGGAAGCCTTATCCGGTAGCACAATAACCGAAATTTTTAAAGATGAAAATACTATTTCGAAATTAAGTATGACAGACAAACCCTCTTTTCCAGATGCTTAGGTGAGTGTACTCAATACTTATGTTGAGTTATGATGTAAATGTTAGTTCAAACTATCGTATGACAGACAACGCCTTTCATAGAGTTGTAAGGACGTATCTAAAAATCAGGTGTGATCAGCAGAACTTGACCGGCCGGAGTGACCAGTGACATGGTGTTATTGTTTCTAATCAACATTGAATTGGGTTTTTGATTTGTATCTTTGAAATGAGTTTCCAATGAGGAATCCAAGCAGAAACGCTGGTGAGAGATAGATAGATAGATAGATAGATAGATAGATAGATAGATAGATAACATATAGATAGATAGATATATAAAGTGAAACAGAGAAAAGAAAAGAGAGAGAGAGAAAGAGAGGGGGAGAGGGAGTATGGAACGATTATGAACGGTTGTTACTAGAAAAAGAAATTCACATATCTTCAGAGCCCTGATTTTGGAGATGTAGAAAACCTGGTTGATTTATTTAAGACAAATCGAAGGAATCTTTTGAGATCCTTGGAAGATCTTGTTTCAGCAAGACAATTAACTACGGACACGATTAATCACCAATCGAAACATGGTTTTCGTTTTGTAAAGTCTTATTGGCATTCGACAAGATCCACTTCGTTTTCTTTCTCTAATATTTAATTACAACAATGTATACAGAGGCTTAGACCGGATCTAAATTCTTTCTCTCTTTTAATCCACATGTCTTTATCACCACACACACTCTCTTACTCTTTATATATATATATATATATATATATATGTGTGTGTGTGTGTGTGTGTGTGTGTGTGTGTGTGTGTGTGTGTGTTTATTTATTTATTTGTTTATATATATGTGACATTGGATAGGAGTAAATTGTGATTCCAGCGTTCCAACTATATGACCAATATTAGAACATTATCCAGCTACACTGATGAATCTTATTAAGGTGAAAGATATATGTATGTAGATAAACAAAGCAAATTATTATATAATATTTAATTGATTCTTTGACTTAATATGAACACTGTATAAAAGGTATTTTTTTCTGTGTCTGAATATTTTAGATGAGGATTAATAATTTGTATTATTTGAAATATTCAGGTTATTATTCCCATCTTCAGTGTTGGGATTAAAGGTTCAATCATATAGGTGGGTGATTATTAGATTTTTTTGTTGGTTGGTGGGTTGTTTTACGGCATATCAACCCTTTTAAGGTTATTTAATGCCGAATCCAAAGATTGAAAAAAAATTTAAATAGAATATATTTGTTGTTTTCAAGACGGTTTCTATTTAACCCATAGTTGGAACCCCAACAGGTACTACCACTCTGGGTCAGAGTGGACATGGGAGCAATGCAATTAAAGGATGGCTCCACACTCTCCAAAGCCCGCAAGCTGGGGCCTCACCACTGGATATAGTTTAAAGTCATATTCAGGATCGTGATTATTAGAATACATTCTTTTATTACTTATGAATGCTGCATATTTCTGACTGATGGGACAAGAGCATGCTGCCCCTGTTGATTAAATGAAATTCGAAATTCCATACAGATTGTCGAGTTCAACAAAAGATTCCTAAATTTTACAAGATACACCCGAAGAAAGCCGGAGGTTACTTTGGCCAATATATTGTGAGAATAAGACTCAAGATGAGAATAACCTAATTGCTTTTGATGTTAAAATATTTTCATTTTATTTTAATAATTTGGCTGGCGGCGATTACAGGACGAAACACATAAACTAAATATAAACAAAAAAGAAATTATACACACACACACACACACACACACACACACACACACACACACACATATATATATATATATATATATATATATATGAACTTAGGGTGCTCAACAATAAGAACCAAGTTCTTATAGGGGATGACGTAATTATTACTATGATTATTTTGAATATCTACAGACACTTTCGGGAATCATCTGTGCAGGTAGTTCGATTACAGACGGTCGGAAGATTCGAACCCGGCTATGAAGCTATCTCTGACTCAAATAGCAAAGGACAAACAACACGGCCAACCTTAACCGCGAGAAATACAATCATTTTTTTTTTACATGGTAGTCACCACTTATCAAGGCCCAGAAGCCACTCGGGGTAAGGGTTATTGCGTGTACACTAATCAATGGGATAATATCGCGGTAATCGTTTGTAATGGAGATCTGATAAAATGTCTTACTTAAGGGGGTGATTTATTAGGAATTTTTTTATGTTGGACTTGAAGACATCCAAGTTGTAGCCAGGTGGGAAACAGGCAAACGGAAGAGAGTTCCACAGGCGTACACTTCTAAGAAAGAAGCTTTGTTCATGGAATCTACGTTTTGATTTAAGCACAGATAACGAGTCGGGAAAATTATTGACAGTAGTTTCAGCTAGATGGGTGTTTTTTTGTGAAAGATTTGCGAGGGGGGACCAGAGATTGGAGCTCAGACGAGCACTTGCCATGGAAATAACGATAAAACAAAGACAGGCTCGCAACGTCTCTTCTGTGGGGGAGAAGATGCAGGGAAGAGAAAAGGGCACCCCCCATTAAGACACGAAGTCTATTTTGTACTCTCTCAAAGCAGGATAGGCTGTTTTTAGCAGGTCTTGCTCAGATGTGGCATCAGCACTCCATCCTTGGACGTACTTGGCTTTTATATAGATAGAGAATTGCATCAGCAGTGAGATATCTTCTGGAGTGGTGGAAGGATCCCACGATTTTTCCAGATGAAATTAACATTTATACAAATGTCTAGACAGCTAGAGTGATCTTACGATTATAACATTATGATTATCGCATGTAATTGCTATATATATAATTTATATATATATATATATATATATATGTATATATATATATATATTACATTCTAAAATAAAATAAAAACCAATGTATATTTATTAGTATGCAAATAAATATATACCCTTACTGTCACCCATATGTTTGTGAGTAAAAAATGTACGTGTTTTTAACTCATTCACGTGCTTTCCCTTTTATGTAGTGAACGAAAACGAGAAAGCCAAAGCAAGTCAGACAAGCCCTTCCACCTGAAATGAATTCAAAAATATATCCTTCACTTTAAATATAAAAAGAATACTCAACGGTCGGTTACTTTTCCTTTAAATGATCGGAAATGACAGTAATATTTTACAAATAAAGATTAAACATAATTGACATAATTCATTGATTTTATATGAGTATTACCTTATTCGACATTAAAATAATTAAAGTTATTTTGTGTGTATATATATATATATATATATATATATATATATATATATATATATATATATATGGTTAAATAACAATGAAGAGGAGGAGTCTATCGTAACAATATCCATCATTTTATCCCCTATAAAGTAAACTAATCCCAAGCCAATAATATTAATGGTAGCTGTGTGTACGTGTGTGTGTGTGTGTGTGTGTGTGTGTGTGTGTGTGTGTGTGTGTGTGTGTGTATTACTTATGGAATGAATTGACAGTTGTGGGTTTTGAATACATTGTCATTGAGTTTGCTCTGAGGTTTTAAATTACTAGAAATGAAGGAGACCAGGTCGATTATTGTGCGGTGACGTCCGGGTGGTAGTCGGCGATGTAGGTGAGTAAACGAAACACTTGTATGGTATTCATGTTCAATGGCGTTCCCCAGGGAATTCGACCCACCTTGAATGCCATCTGAGGTTTCCTTGCCTCCTACTTGTCCGTAATTTCGAATCAACATAACGAGTCAGGCTTTCTTGATTACAAATCAATGCCGGCCAACAAGTCAACTAATGAACCCGGCATCCATTAGCCAGCGAATCTACAAACAATAAGGAAATAAGGATTAAACAAAGATTTGCAAAAGATTTGAATAACATTACGATTCGGATTCATAAAATCCTTATAAGATATTTTGACTAATAAGGTTTCTAGATGAAAGCATTTTTAATGAAAGAATCATTAACTTTTCTTTATATATATATATATATATATATATATATATATATATATATATATATATATATATATATATATATATATATATATTAAGTAATGTGATTTATAATTTAAAAATTTTTAAAATTTTTAAAATTTAAAAATCAAAATTTAATTAAATTAAAATCAGTTTCATAAGAAGGAACAACAACAAAGTCAATTATCTGTACGATCGTTTCGGAAATCCGCGCTTTTTATTTGTGGTATACATGAAGTCACGTAGAACAATTATACATAGTTTTTTTGGTAAGCACGGTCTCCTCATCAGCAAATTTAGGAGGATTTCTATTGAATTGAAAAGACACCAAAAATAAACCTAGCTTTATATATATATATATATATATATATATATATATATATATATATGTATATATATATATATATATATATAAATTATTTACTATAATAATTATTAAATACCCACAGACACTAGTGTTTCATCTTTTCGGGAATCATCAGTGCAGAGTCTCACGATTAACACCAGTCGAGAGATCCGAACCCGGTAACAGAAGCCATGTCTGGCTTTATTAGCATGGACCTAATTCATTCGGCTACCGTTAACCGCGAGAAATACTGTTGAAATTTAAACATTTATTCTTTTTAAATGTTTTTAGCGTCTGTCAGAGTGATCAAATCAGTATATGATGATCAGCGCTTATGAGCTAAATTGACTGACTTTTATTTCAACTGAAAGTGCTCAACGATAAGAAACGAGTATATATATATATATATATATATATATATATATATATATATATATATATATATATATATATATATATATATATATATTGGTATATTTAGCCAGTATTTTTTCATTCAAGCAAACATTATTGAACGCAACGGAGATACTTTGCTTTATGATTCTTTTTTTTTTTTTTCGATTTTCCGTGTAATCTTTTTAATATCAAAATCAAAAATATTAATGAATGTTCCATAATTGTTACTGTCACGAGCGCTTTCGATTCGTCCACGGATCATCTTCAGGTGTTAAAGAAGTAAAAGTGAGGAGCGAAAATGGAAATTGAAAAGTGAAAAGTAAAATGTACATTAAACCGCGTTAGGTGATGGTAAGTTAAAATATATAAAGTCGATGAAAACTCGATTTAAATATAGGTCGATTTAAAATTAGAGAATTAAAATCAACAATCCATGGGCGCTATTGGCAAAGTCCGTATATTACGCGCTACGCAAGGCATTTTAACACATTGCTACTTCTTCCGAATGCAATATTATTTATAGTAAGGTGAGGAGTTCTAATGTATGACACTTCAAGAATTTTTAATTTTTAAAATTAGTTTCACGCTGTATAATTTTTGTGCTGTTGACGAGGATTTTTCTCAGATTGGGGTTGGCCTCAGCCTTAGTAAATGCAATACATCAAGAAAAGAGGGCTCCGTTGAAACACCAAACCAGATAGAGGGAGGCCGTTGGCCTTGTAGAACAGTCTTCTTGTGATGAGGGCGCAAAGAAAACATCTGCTTCAAATTTCTCATGCGTCTAGTAAGTTTTGGGAAACGGTCATAAGAATGCGCATGCAATCTGGTCTAAGTGAAGATAATGAACATAATAGGTCAGGGTTTACATTGAACGAAACGTTGTGAAAATCTTATTTATAAAACTCACTATGTCTGTCTGTCTGTCTGTTTCCATATTTTCAAATTCTATCTCCTCCGAAACTAAAAGTCGCAGAGTTACGCTAGGGGCCTCAAGTGATTGGATTTCTTATGGGCCGTTCTTTTATGGGTCTTTAGCTGGCTAAAATAGTTTCTAAGGGGTTCAAATTGAAAAAAAAATCGTTATACATTTCGTAAATTCATGTTAGTTTATTTTAAATCGGTTTATATGCGTGTCACATTGGTATAGTGGTAACCTCACCAGTTTTGAATAGTACAGATTTAGCTTTAGGTTTAGATTCTAGCTGATGGTACTCAAATACTTATTTTTTACTTTGGAAATCTCTATAATAATATATACGAAATCTGGACAAATTAAAATATAATATTTAAGCGTATATTACGACCGAGTAACCTCTCCCCGTAATATAATGTAGTAGTGTGAATTATTCGAATACGACAAATAACTTTGAACGACCTTAGCTGTAACCATTAGATTAAGCCAGCTTCGTCATTTGGGGAAAAAGCACATTGAATTGTGAGCAAAGCATTTCGTAACCCCCCTTTCTTCCCTCCCTCTGTATGTCTCTCTCTCTCTCTCTTTCTGTCTCTATCTCTGCTTTGTTTTGTTTTAGTTTTCATTACAAAACTTCATAAATCAATTTCGAGGTTAAACCTTGAAGAGTTTAATATCCACCTGGGCAAAATTAAATTTAATTTAATCGTCAGCAGCCGATGAGAAATCAATGGAGTCAGTACACATTTCACATCGTAAAAATCGAAAAATAACAAAAGGACGAGCGGAAGCTTTGCTTTCTGTTTTCCTTGTTGTCAATTGGAGTAATTACATGAAATGGTATAAAAATAAAAACAAAAAAAATAATAATCAAAAATAAAATTTAAAAAAAAATGGCTGATAATGAACAACATATGCATGGGGAATTGCAGTGAATAATATTTTTTTTAAAATTGTTATCAAAAATAATAATCATCGTTGATAATAACAAAAATAATAATAAAAATTTCTAGAAACAGTTTTTGCAGTTCTAATTTTGTATTTTTCATTAATTTATTTTTAAGAAAGCGCGGTCATATGAAAAGTTTTGTCATTTTTTAATGTTATAACAAAAAATGTGAGGGTGTATTTGAAAAGAGGAACTGTTATTATTTGGGTGATCTCTCATCTAAGGAAAATTAGTTTAATTTTATTTTGTGTTTTATTAATAATCTTGTCCCTTTGTCTTTATTAATTAATTATTAATTAAGATAACAGCCATGGCTATATAATTTATTATCATTCACCAAACTCGATTTTACGTTCGTTTTACATGTTGACATGCATTAGTACGAGTTTTAGAATTAGACTTCCAAATAATCTATCTCTGGGCAAGTATTTATTTATCCCACAAGTCCATTTTAATCACCAATACTATCTCAAACGCAAGTATAATAGACCAACGAAATTACTGTTTCAAACTTAATTATGGCAGACTAATGGAAATACTATTTAAACGTAAGTATGACAGACCAATGAAAATACTGTTTCAAACTTAAATGTAACAGGAAAACGAAAAAAAAACTGTTTAAAAGTTAAGTATGAGAGATTAATGGTAATACTATTTTAACTTAAGTATGACAGACTAATGAAAATACTATTTTAAACTTAAGTATAACAGAAAAACGAAAACACTATTACCAACTTAAATATGACAGACCAACGAAAATACTTTTTCAAACTTAAGTATGGCAAACCAATGAAAATACTGTTTCAAACTAAAGCATAACAGAAAAAAGCGGTTCAAACTTAAGTATAATAGAAAAACGAAACACTGTTTCAAACTTAAGTATGACAGAAAAATGAAAACACTATTTCAAACTTAAGTATAACAAAAAACAAAAAACACTGTTTCAAACTTAAGTATGACAGAAAAACAAAAAATATTGTTTCAAACTTAAGTATGACAAAAAAAAACGAAAACACTGTTTCAAACTTAAGTATGACAGACCAATTGAAATATTGTTTCAAACTTAAGTATGACAAACCAATGAAAATTCTGTTTTAAACTTAAGTATAGGAGAAAAATGAAAACACTGTATCAAACCTAAGTATGACAAGAACACGAAAACACTGTATCGAACGTAAATATGACAGACCAATGAAAATACGGTTTCAAACTTAAATATGAGAGACCAATGAACATTTCGTTTCAAACAATTATGACAGGCCAACAAAATGCTATCTGTAGGTTAAGTAAAAAAAAAAAAAACACGAAATTACTATTTCAAACTTAAACATGGCTGACAAATGGAAATGCCTGACAAATAGATTTTATCGACGTCTTTGACGTATAAAAATAAAATGCATCCATTCAATCTGTCGGTTTAATCATGAAAAAAAATATTTGAAGTTGAATCATTACAGACAGAGACACCAATAGAGATAGAAAGGACGCATTTAAAATTAGATAAATGAATGAGAACGAAACTATTTGATACTGAAAGATATGTTTCCAAAATTTAAAACTCTTTTTATGTTGTTTTTATCGTTAATTAACACAATAAAACTAACGCCTTTATTAATTTGTGTTTCGTCTTTGTCGTGAAACGCATTAAATTGCCACAAGTGGGGATAAATAAAAATGAAACCTTTTTCTAATTTAATCATCATCATCATCATCATCATCATCATCATCATCATCATCATCATCATCTACAGAAGCAACATTCTCTTACATCCCCCTCTTTGTTTTATGTTACAAAAGAATAAAATTCCATAGCATCATAAAAGCAACCATATTAAACAATGTAAAAAGAAACAAGAAATAAAGCCGACCAATAAATAATTAAAGCAGATGATCAAAATTATTGCAAAGATTAAACAAAAGAATTATGAGTTTTATAGTGCTATGGACAGCTATTGCTAAAACTGCACTTTAGGGATGTCAGTAAAAAACAAAAAAAAAAACAAAAAAAAAACATTAGATAATTAATATTTTAATACCTTACAAAAGTCACCATGCCTCATTTTTTTTCTTTTTTTTTTTTTGATAGAACTACTTCATGTTTTGCTTTGTAAGAAGAATGCTTAATTGTTAAAGTTAATTCTAAGAAAAAATGATATTTGCTGACCATTGAGGAAAACTCTTTATAGTTAGTGTCGGTGTTGAGTTTTAAGTTAAAGTTTAACGTGTACCAGTCATCTTGGCCTTCGAGCCAAGATCAAAGTAACGGAGGTACGGCCAAAAGTCGAAGCTGGCGCAACTTGTGGCTTCCTAGGAAACTTTCCTTAAAGGGTAGAACTGAGGCGTGCGCCAGGTACGTCTTTCCTTTCATCCTTTACCGATCGGCTGTACTCCCCCTGCCTGCACAACACCTAAAAGCTCTCGTCGAACTCTTGTCCTCACTTCTCTGGGACAAAGGTAGACACTGGGTGAGCAGACCAGTCTGTATTCAACTTCGGTGTGAGGGAGGCTTGGGAATTCCAGACTTGAAGGGTCACCAAGATGTTGAGAGGCTGGCCTTCCTAAGCAATTATCTGCAAGAGCATCCTCACCCGATTACCATATCCAATGTCGTTGACAACGTGAGGCCGCCATCGGACCGGGAAAGACAAATGGTCTACATTACAATCCTGGCGAGAATGGTGATTTGGACGTCGCGACTGCAAAGTGGCCAGAGGGTGTTGTCTTTTTTCTGATCAGGCTCTGATCGCTTTCTTTAAGCACCAACTATGGGTGAAGATCAGATGTGATAGAAAGATGCTTCATCGCGCCGTATTTGACAGAAGATGGAAACACGTAGCAAGTGTGTGTGTACGAAAAAGAGCCAAATTTGAATACGTGTTCCCCACCTAGGTGTGGAAAGTTCCATCAAGTGAAATCTAATTTTTAGCCACTTACTTAGCTGAGTGAATGCTCCATCCCTCCTCGACTAGGAAGCTTCCACGATCCCCATCCCCTCCTAACTGCAATTTTTTTCACCCTCCCTCTAAATTTCACCCATCTTGGAGAGAAAGAAATCGATCACTAACACTCTCCTCCTCGCCCACTAATTTTTCTTTTCTCCATTTCGTCCCATCTAGAGGGCATCCCACTTACAGGCTGTCCCGCAGGACCTCATGTACCTTTACAAACCGAAGTGAAACGGGCGGTCTATCAGATAGACGTAGTTGGGAGGCTCCTACTAACTACTTTTGTATTTTTTCTTCCCTTGCCCTCGACACAAATGAATTATTGTATCATATTGTTATCTTTTTTGTTTTTACACATCAAGAAAAATGCTTTAAACAATTGGGTTCTAAGTAGGACGTCCCCCAGTACGAAAGGATGAATGCGGTATTATGGTGGAAGAAGATACTAGCTAAGAGAAACATTTGTTTAGTTTTGGAGTGACAAGGATGACCAACGACCCCCATTTTCTCCTCTTTTGAGTTGACCTTGTGCCTAAGTTTTTTGTTCATGTTAAATTTATATTGTATTTTTAGCCTGAATAAATATTTAATACCTCAAAGTGTAGTATCTGTTCTTCAGATGCCACACTTCAATTTCGTGTTCTCTGTCAGTGGAGAAGAAATCCTTTATGACAGACAATTTTTATTTTTATTCCTTTATCCACGTTAAAAAGGACTCTGGTGTCTAATTCTGTGATTTGGGGAGCAAAGTAAACAGGAATATAGAGATTTATTTTCTTTACCAAAAATCAATATCCATGCTGATTGATTTGGCCATATACTGACCAATCACCTTACAGGGCACATTCATTCTATCTTTTCCCCTTAGGAATTTCTGTAACCCTTTTGGGAATCACGGTTGGTCACTAGGTACAACAGAGAAAATATTGAAGAAAAACAACTTTTCTCTCTTTCTCTCTCTCTCTCTCTCTCTCTCTCTTTCTTTCTCCTGTCCTGTCCTCGTATACTGGACGCTCCAGTATTGACAATCTTTACCGAAGATAAGTACTAGCTGTTCTTCGAACCCCTCCCTAAAATTTTAAAATCTTCATTTTTCTCATTCAAACATTGTCCAAAGTTCTGTCACTGAAATAATCCTTTTTGTGCTTGTTTAAACAAAAAAAGATTTGGTTTTTAATATATAAAGAGTTGCATCTCTCATCTCTAAAAACTTTTGTCCCATTTAGGCAGATGCTCTTTTTTGAATCCTGCATCCCAAATGATAGCCGCAAATATTAAGTTTATTTATTTATGCAAGCAATATTGACTACATATGTGCATACATGTTTCTGTTAACATTTCTTTAGAAAAGTGTAATGTGTTCGTTACATTTCAAACCTCGCTTGGACCTCCACGCCATCTGGTACCATCAAAAAGGAATATCCAACTCGTCATTTTTTCTGTTTTAGTTTTTATTTACTCTCCAAACAATGCCTTCTTGCTTATTTTTACTGTTCATTTCGTTTGCTATGAGATTAACAAAACCCTGCCATCTCGACACCAGCTTAAAAATCTCTTGCTGCCACCATGGGGCCACGCCTATCTTCCCCACCGCGCACTTTTGTTCTCTTCTCAACCACGTGCTGTCCTTTTTTTCTTTTTCTTGTGATGCAAGTCTATGCACACTTGTTAATTTGCATACATGCTCAACCGGCTGCTGCTGCTAATATCTCCGCTAGCCAGCTATCCTTCGGCTGCTGCTTATATTTTCACATGCATTCTATGCGCTCTGTTATAAAAGCAAATTCTTTGGGCCGGCTCTTCGCAATGAAACCGTTTTTAAATGGTCATTCTTTTATAGACTGTCTTCCATTGTATAAAATAATAAAAAAGAAATACCTTAACACGTGCCAATAACGTAAAAGCAGATAAAGCTTCTTGAAAAGATTGTTTGTCTCCAGAGGCAGGGAATGATAAACTTGATTTGACTGCAAAAGAAAGTCTTACGTCCCTCACACGAATGCGACTAAAGCATGTGTCGATATTTCAAGAGTTATATTAGCCAGTAAACGACTGATTTCTTGCAATTCTCCCGAAGCACGATCAATGAAATACAGAGTCAGCAGCTCTTAACGTGCTGTGAGATTGAATAGAGATATAAACAAGGTAAAAGGGGGTGGATCGAACACTCTGCCATAGATTCACTTGGCAAAAATGTCCTGAGGGAAAGGAGTATACTAAAGCTAATGTCAATAAAGTATAGAAGAACATGCACTATTTTGCAATGGAGAGTTCTGGTTAGAAAATGCGACGAGGGGAGAGGGAGGTGAATATTTGCAGCCATTTTCTTTTAGATACGTCTATGTCTCTATCAAAGAAGTTCTGTCCGTTAGTTTACCCATGACTTATGCTTTTTTGCTGGTCTGACACATTTTTTTTTACTAAGTAGTCATCACTCATCAAGGCCCAAAGGTCACTTGAGGATAAGGCTTAGATGAATATCAGGTGGACGGTGAAATAATTATTAATAGTGGTGGTGATTAGGAAGAATTTGATTATTTCAGAGGGCTGCTCAACAATAATTTACAATCGATTTGAAAAAGACCGTGTTATAGTAAACAGGGAAGCAACTCTGTCATATTTTGTTCCACAGATGATCAGTTCTAAGAAATAAACTCTGGCCAAGGTAGTCTCGTTTAGTTTTCCAATGAGGAAGAGTGAGAAAAGGAAACTTAACAGCGTTTGCTGTGAATGTTCTGGAGGGAGAAACCGTAGATTGAACCTCAGCTGAGTGCCTACTTAAGTTATAAATGTTATTTTTTTATTGATCTACTAGCAGGCTGCCCAGCATTGCCTGGTCGTAAAATGCGCATTAATACCTTTCCTGGAAATTAGCAGACACTGGCGGCCGTAGCCCAAATAAAATAATCTCGTTTCCACTGTCAGGCATTGTTTTCTAGTGGCAGCCACTGTCTGTGATTGTCAGCACTGTTGGGTACTGGCGATTAGTTGGTGTCGGGCGATAACCTACATGTAGTGGGCGATTATAAAGAAATAATTTATGAACACTTTAGATTGAGCAAAAACAGAGGCAGATAACTGCTTTCTACTGATAACTACAATTAGGCCAACTTGACACGATCTTTAAAAAGTGTTTTCAAACCTACTTATTCTTAATATAAGCAATCTGTCATGTGCATTCATGAAACAATTGACAAACGGATAAAAATCTGATGGCTCTTTCGTACCAATGTTTCAATTTTGTCCCTTAACAGCACTTTTTTGTGATTAAAGTCAACTAGTACGTTTTCCACATTTTTGGATACCCTATAAACCAAATTTACAATACTATAAATAGGCTTAAAATTAACCTATCAATGAATAAGGTTATTCGAAAAAGAGATTAACATGGTTTAGATATGTTTCCTATCTTCTAGACTCCTTTCTAGAAATAATTCTGATTACAAAATATCGGGGAAACCAAAGCTAGCAATAGAATTTGGCTTCATACAATTTGATGATTGAAATAGAATTTTCTGTTTTCTGTTTCATTTACATTTGAAATAGTATATTTATTTCGGTTTGAAATAGCATGTTTTGGTTGTCATACGTGAGTGTGAATTACCATTTTCTCTATCTGTCTGTCTGTCTGTCTGTCTGTCTGTTTGTCTGTCTGTCACACATAAGCTTGACATAGCATTTCTTTCTGTTTGTCTGTTGCACTTAGGTTTGAACTAGAATTTTGTCTTAAGCATTTTTTATGCACTAACGAGGTTTAACGAAACCCAAAAGCCACCTAAGGATGAAGCGTTGATCTGTAAAAGCAGACACACCTTTTTGAAAGCATTTGTAGCTCCAGAGACAAGAATGATAAACTTGATTACATCATTCTGACAAATACGACTATTTTTATTTGTCTCTCATACTTAAGTTTGAAACAGAATTTCTGTCCATCTGTCATACATTCGTTTGAAAACGCATTATTGTCCGTCTGTCACAGTCCAGCTTGGAATAGCATTACTCTCCGTCTGTCATACGTAAATTAAAAGTAGTATTACTGACGGTCTGTCACACGGAAGTCAGAAATAGCATTTTTTTCTGTCTGTCACGCATATAATTGAAACCGGATTCCCACCATTAAATGCATCGATGAAATGGACGTATCGTATGAATAACCATTTTTGTTTATTTGTATTGTGCAAGAAGGACAGACATAAAGAAAGACGGGCAAGAAAAGAAAGAAGGAATTGATTGGGGGTCGTATTCACATAAACATATACATTGTGACAACTGTATCCTAATGAGGAACGTGTTCCTAGAAGATACTGTGGAAGGGGCTGATGTGAAGGGGGATGATCAGAAGGATCGATAAAAAGCATCGAGTAAGCAGGTAGCCTCTGGAGGATGAATAAAGAACAAAACAAAAATAGGAACGAAAATCGAGCGTCAGAGCAAAAAAGGCTGAAGAGAACAGGAATGGCATGTGACGGTCTGGCGGGAGCGGACGGTGTTAGATTAGCTGAGATAGAGCAAGTCATAGAGCAGCCGCGCACTTTGAATTTGCAATCTATTTAAGCCAATAGTGACATCCTTGTGAGGTGACGTTTCAGAGATAAGGGGATAGGCGGTTAGGTCTCAAGGTTGGGGGTTAAGAAAGGAGTTAAAAATCTATTATCAAGTCAGTGGGTCAAAAGATAAATGGAACGGTCAATATGGCAGAGATACGGAAGACAACCTATTTTGTGGCGATTTTGATATTTAGCAGAGGTTTTGAAGAGCAGAGAGAAATGTAGACTAAGCTAATACAAAAACGAGAAAAGCAATGCATTATATATATATATATATATATATATATATATATATATATATATATATGGGGGGGTGCTAGACTTTTTATGCCGTTACAACGGGCAAAAATTATAGCACGTTGAATGAGAGCTTCATATCAAATTGATTGGTTTAATATGGTTAAATTTGTACTCATTTTTACATTTTTTGCATTAAATACTAATCCCTATTAATCCCTAAATGTGCATCGAACGGATTCTATAATACTAAATTCATTGAATCTCATCATAATAAAGTTCCATAGACATTTTCACATAAATTTGCCCACCAATTCCCTAGAAAAGATGAAACTTAAATACTAATCATTATTAATCCTTGTTAATCTTTAAGTCTTTATTGTATTACCTCGTTCATTGTATTACCTTTTATTGCAGATGGGTATTGCAGTATCAGATCTGTTGCCCCCTACCCCCGCCAGGTATTACTTGCGTTTTTTGAGGAGAGAATAGTGCTCGTTCATCATCATACCACCCTCTCTGTCCAGAACTTAACAATTTTCCTTGAAAATTTATAAGTATGTATAGTCTGAAATAAAAACGTCTTTCACTTAAGATACAGGCTGGCAAATAAGTCACTATATATATATATATATATATATATATATATATATATATATATATATATATATGTGTGTGTGTGTGTGTGTGTGTGTGTGTGATTACTTTATTTAATCACATAAATTATTAATATACGAAGATATAATTTTATGCATGAATTTTCAGTATTTACTACAAAAGTGCTCAATACATAAGTAGAGCTAGGTAGTAAGTTATGAAAATATATATGACAATTAAGCTACACAGAATATTACGTGTTTTATTCTCGTGATAATTCGTCAGGCTTATATAATGAAATTCGGAATATTGTATAGCTTAGTTGCTATATATACTATTTCAAATGTAAATGAAACGGAAAAAAAGAAAATTCTATTTCTATCATCAAATTGGATGAAGCCGAAGATTCTATTGGTAGCATTGGTTTCCCCGATATTTTTGCAATCATAATTATTTCTAGAAAGGAGTCTAGAAGAGACGAAACATATCTCACCAATGTTAATCTCTTTTTCGAATAACCTTATTCATTGATATGTTAAGCCTATTTATAATATTTCTTTTTTTTTAGCCTTTCTCATAAAATTTAAATGTAATCTATATATCTATAAAAGTGAGAATGTGTTTGTGAGGACACTTCTCAACCTATATACTCAACAATGTTTTTCATTTATAGACTGCATATTTGGTAGGTACAGGTAGTTGTGTATATATTAGATTAAACTTGTTGAATTTTTAAAAACATTTTTTTACATTAAGCATTAATTAATCTCATCGTATCAATACTGCTTTCCTTTTTTATTATTATTTTTGTCTATACAATAAAATTAAAATTCTGGTAAATATAAAATTCAAATCAATACTTATTGTTTCAATTTTTATATTTATCTGAATTCTCATATTCAATCCTTGACTGGGTTTCAAGCTCTGGTAACCTCCTCTTCCTGTAACATTCGCAGCAAGAACTCATCTGTCTATCAACACTATAATACTTTTTTTGCTCTTCTTCCGCTGTGTACCTAAAATCAAGTCGACCTGTGAATCTATTATATAAAAGGCAAAATAGGCGAATTTATATGAGAAAGTGATCCCTCACTCTAAATTCAAACTATATTTGTATTTAATTACTTTTTCTTCAGATATCTTATACAATGCAGCAGGAGTCAGTCCTTCTGGTACTCCCCAGTATGGTTTTATAGCCATCTGGTCAAGAGGTTTAGAGGTTGCTTGCACCAAATCTATTTATAATACCAATTATAATAGATGTCATTATGATTGCTAACTTTTTGTCTTTAGTTTTATTGTGTGTTTTCCCATTGTATCGCTTCATCTTTGCTTGATCTTTGCAAGAAAAGGTCAGATAGGGCAGCCATTCCAGCATCATTTAATGAGCAAGAAAACTTGCATTTCTACCATGTTTTAATGTCAGATTTTAAAATGGTGAAGAGAGGTTAATGATGATTTCAAAAGCTATTATAATTGTAGTTGTCCTCCTGCCAGCTTTTATTTCTATCAACGGAATTCAAAATGGCCGGGATGGATTGGAAATAAGGAAAAGAGTCAAGGTTTAGGTTGGGGGTTAGGGTTAGGTTTAGGGTTAGCACGAAAGAGAAACTAGAGACGACTTAATGAGATCAAGGAAGGACGCAGCAGAGACAAACATGATGAAAAGTCATTAAATCAAAAATGCTTAAGTGAAAAAAAGTGGTTTTAATAATGTTGAATTGTTGTAAGATATTCAAGGTTGGAAGACACAAGGAAAGTGCACTTCATTTGATTTTGACTTTTTTTTATGTGTAAAGAAACAGAGTGGGGAAAGAGAAAAATTTGAAGGAGACAAAATTGGAGAAAAAAAAAACAGGATGAAAAATTGGTTACAAAAGAGAGAAAAAAGAGTCGCCATTAAAGAGCGTTAGTTAAAATCTCAGATGAAATTGAGGCACAAAAATATATAACATTTTACCTATAATAAATTGAGTTGGATTATCAAGATTCTTCCTCGATCTATTCCCCCCTCTCTCTCTCTCTCTCTCTCTCTATATATATATATATATGTATATATATGTATATATATATATATATAGTTCAAAATGGTTTAATGTAAGCAAACTATACGGTATTTGTAGCTTCTCTTCCAATTTTCGGATTTTTTAATCATGTTCAAACGCATATTTCCTTTTGACGTATTGATTGTTTCTATTTCTTCTGATGAGTTAAGGGCAAAATAGATTCACTGATTGACATAATAATTAAGTGAATGATTTTGTGCTACGAAACAGATATTGTCAAGAATTGTAAGTGTCAACTGAATTAAAGGAATAAATTGGAAGATGGTTAATATCATGAAATTTGGAATACAGACTTTTGTCATTCATGCATTATATTCTCTGTAATTACATTGAGCTTCTTAAATAAGGATTGGTATATATAAAAAGAAAATATAAGTGAATAAAGAATATTTCCACAGAAATATCTATATCCTTTTTATCTCTCTATCTCTTTCTCTACCTCTCTATTGTTTTCTCTCTCTATCTCTCTCTACATTTATTTTCTGATATCTCTTTATCTCTCTGTCTCTCTTCCTCTCTGTTTGTCTGTCTGTCTATCTGCATCTCTCACTCTCTCTCTCTCTCTCTTTCTCTTTCTCTCTGGGTGTGTGTTACAATCCACAGAGGAATAAAAAAAAGTGGTCAAAATATAAAAAATATATTACAAATAAATGCTATCAAAGGCAAGATAAGTTACTTTTTAAAATGAGTCAAAACTAAAAAAATATACAAAATACTGTCAGAAACCCGCTGAATATATGTATCGGTTACATATATTGGGAGTGTTTGTAACAGTATTTTGTATACTTTTTTTTAGTTTAAACTCATTTTTCCAAAGTTTACATATTTAACAATCAGCTCACCGCCATTTGTTTTGTTCACATATATCGATAAATACTATACGATTTTGGAATAGATTAAACGTTTTAAAGTGAGAAAAACACTAAAAAGTTTCTCAAATAGGTAGAACAGTACCTTATCTTGGTTTTGATAACATTTATTTATTATATTTTTTTATTTTTTTACCACGTTTTCGTGCCTCTATGGATTGTAATACAAATCCATCTCTCTTCACCTCCCTATCTTTTTTCTCTTTCTCTCTATCTTTCTCTTTCCCTATTTCTCTCTTCCCCTCTCTCTCTCTCTCTCTCTTCATCTCTCTATCTCTCTCTATCTCTTTCTATCTATCTATCTCTTTCCATGTCCCTATCTCTCTTTATCTCTCTCTCTCTCTCTATCTCTCAATCCCTCTCTCTTTATCCCTGTTTCTGTCTCTCTTTATGTCTATCTATTTCTTTTTCTATCTTTCTCTTTCTCTTGCTCTCTAGCTATTACTATCTCTCTTTTTATCTCTCTCTCTCCATCTTCCTCTCTCTCTCCCTATCTGTATCTCTATTTCTCTCCATCTCTCTCACTCTCTGTATATCTCTCTAAATCTCTGTCACGCTCTCTCTCTTCCTTTTTCTCTCTCTTCCTCTCTCTCTCCCTCCCCTCTCTCTCTCTCTCTCTCTCTCTCTCTCTCTCTCTCTCTATATATATATATATATATATATATATATATATATATATATATATATATAATCTAAAGAAGCTTGGAATAAAAAAAATGTAAAAAAAAAATGAATTACTGGCCTATGTTGAATACAAATCCAATCTATTATTGTCATATACAAACTAATATGGTTAAGAAACTTTAACTCCGTAAAATACCAACTTGTTTTCAGTTAAATACATAAATCAAATTGTTTCGGTTTTAGTAAAGCAAGGACAGTCAATTTACGGTTTCTCTCTACAAAATCAATGTTTGGTTCTTTGAGTTATTTTGTGAAACGTTGGCATATGTTCTTTCCAGGAAAAATGAGTTTTAATTCATTGAAAGGGAAAGAGATTAGTTTGCTATTTCACGTATGTTTGTAGAGATATATTTTTATAATTAGGAGGTGTTAGTACTTAACGCATAAAACTATATCGTCATTATTTTTATAAATTTAATTATAATTATTATAATTGTTGTAATAATGAGGGCGAAACTCGAGAATTGGACTTCCGGTTCGTTGACTGTCATGACTCTTGTGGGCTGCGGCGTTGTTTGGCTGTGGAATTTATTATATATATTCTCTCAAATTCTGAAAAACCTACCATTAATTGCTCGCTAGGTTCGTATTGCTGGATGGCATCGTCCTTTCGAGTTGAAACTCCTACTTGTGAGACATTGGCTTGAGGTTATTAGCTGGTTGGATGACCGCGTCCCTTGTCGAGAAAAAGTAGGTCCATTTCACAGTCGGATTTTGGCGCAGTTTGCTTGACCTGTGTTAGTTAATAGAATTTCTTGTGTGCGGGGCATTTGCTCAGTTGGCAGAGTGCTTGCCTCGCATGCAAGAAGCTCGGATTTCGAATCCTGAGTTCAGATGTGTCTAACTGATGAGCCCAAATGAGGGTTAAACTTAAGTCGCGGAATTCCGGTTCGTTGACTGTCACGGCTCTTGTGGGCTGCGACATTGTTTTGCTGCGGGATTTGTCATATATATATATGTATATATATATATATATATATATATATATATATATATAAAATAAAATACATAAATACATATTAACTTATTTAATTATTATATATATATATATATATATATACTAGCGGGGGTACCCGGCGTTGCCCGAGTGTTTGTTTCCGGGACGGGGGGAGGAGAGTTTTAAAAAATGTTATGGTAGGTAAGTAGGAAGGATCAAACCCGGAGTCATGAGTAAAAGTAGGAAAATAAAGTGTGAAAAAAAACAAACAAAAAAAAACATCTGCAACGTTAACAGTTCGGCCACCAAGAAAAGTCCATTCCAGTTGTTTAGGAAAAAAAAAAAAAAAACGACTACGGTAGGTCGGCGCGAACGTGAAAATATAATGTGAATTGTCCAGCACGCTAACCACTACGCCACAGAGCACTGCAGCTTAGTTTAGTGATTTTAAATAACTTCACATGAAAGAACTACGAAGCCAAACAGGTGTTCTCTTCTCAACTGTTCCTTGTGAACGATCCCCAAACGGTGTTAAGTGGTGGCAGGGGGAGGAGGAATTTATTAGAGAGAAAATATTTTACCACTTCCATTGATCTTAACCGATTTTGGTCGTGACTTCTCAGCAGAAAAAGTATAGAAATCTAAGATTATCGAGGAATTTGAGAAATAATAAGCCTATAACACACCTCAGATATTGTTCTGCCGTTTGTGCATATTATATTTGCATGAAATATCTTGATTTTTAATCCTATTAATGTCAAAATCAGACGGGAAAAAATGAGTTCATTTTATTTATATAGAGAAGATATATATATAATTAAATAAGTTAATATGTATTTAAATAACAAACATTATGAAGCTTTTATAAATGAAATTATATAAGCATAAGAAAATCCCTACGCAGATTATTCTACGTTTCGACGATGATGCTTACTTGTTGTTGAACCTATACTGAGACACTTAACATTGTTGGGACGTGGATTAATCCATTTAGGGGTTTTCTAATATATATATATATATATATATATATATATATATATATATATATATATATATATATATATATATATAGTTGTAGAGTTTCAGTAAATGTAGAGACAGTATTTAATTTTATTTTATAAATAATCTTCAATTCTACAATAAATGAATTCGCACTTATCCACCTTTTAAAAAATCTTTGAATCGGCTCACTTTAATTTAATAAAGGCTTAATTCATATTCAAAATAAATCGTGTCAGAAAAGTTACTCCATTTCAATTCTCTCAAGCCACTGATCCAAAGTTAAATAATTTAATCAAATTTCTTAAAAGAATTTTTTTTCTTATATGAAAACAAGAAAATTCAATCAATATTGTAATTTAGCTGACTAATATGCTAATATGCAAATCCTCAAGTGTATGAAATATAAAAACAGACATTTTTTCTTCGACTTCTCTCTTTGCTTTTTCTTAAATTAAGCACGTTTATATGTATTTCTTTGTTTTTGTCTTCTCCCCACAACCTCTTTTTATGCAATTGAGCAGCGAGATTTTGCATATGAGCAGCGAGATTTTTCATATGAGCAGCGAGATTTTGCATATGAGCAGCGAGATTTTGCCGTCATTTTGCGAGACTGCTTAGTTATAAAATTTGTGGCTGCCGCTATCTTGATTCTTTCTTCTCTCTCCCTGACAGCTTGATTCCACATGATGCACACAGACCAAAGACCATAACTGTGGCCGAAATTTTCATTGAGCTGTGCCCTCAAGCATTGAACCGTACGGATTTGTATTTTGAAGATGCTGGCAATGGTCCTGTTGTCAAAACTTTCATCGGTAGCGAGCATGAGTTTTACAGTGGTGCATCTCCGGTCTCACTCCTTGAACCATTTTCAGACATAATATAAGGCTGCTATCGCTCTTTGGATTTATACACAAATGGTCAACTATTAAGTGTCTCCAACAAAAAAAGAAAACCGGTTTTCACAAAACGGAAATGCAATCATGCTGTCTTTTCTATAGCGACAATTTCATCGTTCCACCCTATACTTCAGCGTAATGACTGAAGAATTGAATAAGAAATGCATCTTTATGAGAAACTTGGAACTATGATTTCTAATGAAAATGTAGTTACCTGAATTAAACAGTGAAAACAATTAAAAATGTTTTAATGAATTATATTTTCTCTAATTTAGCAAAATTATGTTTAGAAATTAATTAGATATAAAAAAATGAGTACTTTTTATAGATTAGCTTTGCACTCTTGCATAGCAGTGTAACACATGCCCTAAACACTTCTAATCTTCGACTACTTCAGCATAATGATTGTACTATGATCGTATGAGTGTGCGACCGCAAACCTGGTGGTGGGGTAAGATACCTTTAAGTGTACTTCATCAGAAACTTGATATTGGTGGAATTATGGATGCCTTATATGTAGTCTGCGTGGAGAGAAAGTATGAGACGTTGCCATGTGTTGCCAACCCCGGAGTCTTAGACATTTGCAGCACTTAAACAAAATCATCATCATCATCATCATCATCATCATCATCATCATCATCATCATCATCGTCATCATGAGAAAAAAGTATAAGTTCCATATATACGAGAGACGTTCCAAAAATAATGCCTTCTAATTTTTATTCTGCCCAAATGGATTAGAAGGGCTTGCAAATTGCATTGTTATGCTGAATGAACTTATGCATTCATGACATGAAAGTTTCATTTTTTTGTTGTAGATATTCACGATATGAGACTCTAAGAAAGTAACACCTGGCACGGACATGCGTCAGAGCAGAGATACGTCATTAAATTCCGAGCAAAATTGCATTGAAAATGATAGTGGCTATGTAGAAAAATAAATTCTGAAGCACAGCAGGTCGCTAGTTTTAATGGTATTACTCCTGTTTTCGTATTTTTTTATAACATTTTAGTTAAGACTTTACTTTTGGAATGGCCTTAGCATATTATTTGATGTCAAAAGTAAGCATTTAATGAAATATTTATTTTTCTTAATGTAAGAAAAAAACACGCTATCATGTATACAGAAATGGATGATATGTGACCGCCCCCCTCTCTAAAAACACTTCTGAACTGCAATGATTTCAGCATAATAGCCATGTCATGAACGACTGCTAGTGCCTTTCAACAGTAATTTATCAGAAACTGTATTGGTAGAATTATAGATGTCTTATGTGTTCGGAATCTTAAGTTGTTCAGCCACGTACAACGCGGCATCTCTTGCGTCAGAACATGCTTGGATATCCCAGGTACGACATACCGTTGTAAACTAAAGAAGACTTGGTTTGAGTGCAATAATAGTTATACGCCTTCATTAACATGATTGGAACGCAAACGTGAGACATTGTATTGTGTCTCTCACCACAGAGTCTATGACACTTGGAGCACAGGAATGATTATGGTGGTATTCAGGTTTCGCATGGCCATCTGTAGTAATGAAATGTTCTATGTGAACGTGATTACGTGCAAGATGTTTCTTTGTTTATCCACTGCAAAGGTTTTGGACTTAGACTACATATTATGAAATTATATTACCAGGCGTACTTGAAAGAGTATATAATCTATATATCTATAAAAGTGAGAATATGTGTGTATGTGTGTGTGAGGACAACTCTCAACCTATATACTACAGACTCGAAATTTGGTATATAGAGTATTCAAACACGTGGAAAATTTAACAACAAAAAAAGACTGCTAAGGGGTAAGAACTGAAAAAATTAGTACCTGGGGATCATCGGATTTTTATCTATTTGTCAAATGTTTATAATAAAAGAGGTGCATTTTTTCTTCTCTGACTGAAACTACCGTAGATTGACAACAGATGGTATATAAAATTTATTATCTTAACGCCATTAGCCATTACCTTATTTTACTATAGAACGCAATTACATGCACATTAATGCGTAATATCAAAATTTTACATTCATTCCGATGAGCGCCATGTTCATCATCGTCGTAACCTATAGAGAAAGTAGCTAGACTTTCACCCGCACTTTCACAAATTCTCTTACGACTCCATTCTACACCGCGTCCATTTATTCTATTTTATATCTTCTTGAGTCTTCTCCGTCATTAACTGTCTACTGAGCTACTACTCAATCGCATATTCTTACCACCTTCGATCCACACTAATAATGATTTCTCCCATCCATAATTCCGGCCCATTGGATTGGCTGAGAATTATTCATTCTATAATTACCTTATTCGGTTATTCCATTATTAAATGGACAGTTCGAAATTAAATCACGACGACATTTCTTATATTTTATTTATATAACTCAAGACATTTTTCCACTGAAAAACACTTACATTTTATTGTTTGTTTGTAAAAATATTACACTCCAAAAACATAACAAAAAAAACACACACACACACAAAAACTATATTATCCTTTTCCTAACACGTAAGTTACATTGATCGTTGGCTTGATTGTGAATCCATTAAAACGTTTTTGAGCACAGTAATGACCAAGTCAGAGTGAGAGAGAGAGAGAGAGAGAGAGAGAGAGAGGAAGAGGGAAAGATAGATAGAAAGAGAGAGAGAGACTTATATCTGTTTTGTTTCCATTCAAACACTTTTTATTTACTGTAGACAGAACACTTTCGTTGCTTTAAGAGAGTGCGTATAATCCACGAAATTATTCCGCTTTAAAACTTAACTTTTAATGTTTTTTGGTGAAATTCCTACACTTCTAAAATAAACTATATTATCTTTTTTCTAACACGTAACTTACATTTATCGTTTGCTTCATTGTGAATCAATTGACGAGTTTGCGAGATCGGAAACAAACGAGAGAGAAAGACAGAGAGAGAGATAGAGAGACAGAGAGAGATAGAGAGAGACAGAAAGAGAGAGACGGAGAGAGACACTTATATCTGTTTTACACTAAACATCATTTGGAAAAAGATTACATTTTGTAAAACTTGATTTTATACATATATAATCATTATATTACATATATTTTTAAGGTGGGATGACTTAGCGAGATATAGGACCGTTTGATTAAATTCATAACAAAAAAAAACAACTTTGTTTTAAGTTGCATGCACTTGGTTGCCTTATAGAACTGGCGGGTGTACTATAATTATGAACTTTTACCTAACAATTTAATGAAAAAACCCCCAAAGATATTGAAAAACTTGAATTTAACTTGAAAATACTATTTTATTTGACATATTTTATTTCCTAAGGACCGTTTGAATAAATTCACTATCATTGAAATTTAATGTGTTGTGTAATTATTTCTAAAAAAATAAAATACAATAAATAAATAATACCATGACTAAAAGTTCATTATTTTTTAGTACTTATTTTTTTTTTCATAAATCATTTCACAACATTTTAAATTTAAATCTATTAGAACAAAAAACATCCCGTTGGGTTTAATCAAGGTGAGTAAGCACAAAGTTATTTTTTAGAAACTACAGTTGCGAAATTATTAAAAAACTAAAAACATTTTGGCTTGCATACGAATTTGTTACCTATTTGCCTTATAAAAAGACTAATATTTAATAAAAGTTTTCGGGCAATGTAGTCACCGACGTTCCGCTTTCTTTCTTTTTATAGTTTTTTTTTCTTGATCGACGCACACCCTATAAGAAAAAGGCGATCTTAAAGGTCAACACAGATATCTTACAAACACAGACTACTTACAAAACACTCCGCTAACATGTTCAGAATTGCTTTCAAAATAATAACATTATTTTAGCACGGTAACAAAAATTACATAAGTACCCAATATCTATGCTTTTTTCTGGCCGACACTGTTCACCCAAAACATTTATATTTTTTTCGACCAACACTGCACACTCAAAATTTCAAGGTTGGCTCATAGTATTTGCGTGTGGGAAACATGACAACGATTATCAAGATTAAATTTGGGACAGATATATTGACAACCCGATCCCTACAAAATGGGGTGTCTATTCTGACATCCGTTATTAACAGGAGCAGTGTGGGATTGTCCATTTCAAAATCCTTTCTTACCATGAGTATGTTGAGAGTGTATATTCCAAAAGCCGTTCTTAACATGAGGAGATAAGGGTTTGAGGGTTGGGTGTTGGGCAATACCAACAACAGCCGTACTTAAACATTTTATGAGGGTTAGGCATGCTTCCACCGGGCAACGCCGGTTAACGGGTCCTGCTAGTTGATAATGTTAATCTATCTGTGCATAAATCTAAACACAGACTCCATGAACAAAGCTTATTTCCCAGAACTAGCCGTCTGTGCGTACAACATAGTAGCCTTCAAATATAATGTAAACAAATTGTTGTTGAGCCATCTAAATAAATAATCCAATTCTAATCAATTTACGTCATTAGCGATTACTACACTACTACTTTACATTTTTGCATTCACCAACTCTTATTCTTGAGTAGCCTTTGGGCCTTGATAAGTTTGACTCCCAAGTAAAAAAAAAATACCCAGAGTATGTGGCATTACACACACGCGCGTGCACACACACACACACACATTCATATTATATGTCTCTTAATCCCTGATGACTATCAGTCTGTATGTTCCACTTTTTCGACAAAATTACTGAACTGATGTGGCTGAAATTTTGTTTTCATCTTTCACATGGCAAGTTACAGCGAAGTAAATATAATGGTGCCCGTTCGATGCAGAGTTAGGGATTTATAAGGATT
Source organism: Euprymna scolopes (assembly GCF_053919585.1). NCBI lineage: Eukaryota > Metazoa > Mollusca > Cephalopoda > Sepiida > Sepiolidae > Euprymna > Euprymna scolopes. The sequence continues at coordinate 31,019,198 of NC_136488.1, forward strand.
AGTCACTACATTTACTCTCACTTTTTCTCAGAAACTACTGGTCCAATCTGGCTGAAATTTTGTATGGACCTTTGTTACGAAAAGATACAAAAGACTATGTATTATGATATCCGTTCGATCCACAGGTAGTAATTAATAGGGATAGGGGTTAATAGGGATTAGTATTTAATGCAAAAATGAGTAAACTTTTAATCATATTAAACCATTAATTTGCCATAAAACAGTCACGCTAGGCCAATGGGCTGTAGCTGTTTCCGTTGTTAACAGGGTAAAACGTCTAGCATATATTATGGATATCAGAATCGGAAAAAATTAATGTTTATTTGCTGATGCCGAAAACGATTCCTTTAATTATGGCATTTTAAATTAGATTTTGTACTGCTGGTAGTAATAATGCAATAATAACTATTCATGGACTTTAAACTACCAGTAAAACTAAAATTTATTCACACAAGTGCGTTTTTATATTTGAGAAAATATATGCACATTTAACATTTGTTTTTTTTTTTACGGTAATCAGGGGAAATAACAACTTTATAGTGAAATATTTAGCAATTTATGAAGAATTAGAATCGGTATCGGTAATTGTATCAGAATCGAAAATTTAGTACAGAATCGGTAATTGTAGCAGAATCAGGAAAATATTAGAATATTTTATATATATATATATATATATATATATATATATATATATATATATATATATGTGTGTGTGTGTATATATACATATATATGTATATATATACATATATATATATTTAGTTATCCACTTACAGTATTGTTTCGCTGTTTAACAGCTCATCAGCGTGGTTAGACAGGCAACTGCCTCAGGCCAGGATATAAATCCGACCATCCAAATGACAGTCAGGTTTCTCACCAGTGCGCTCTATGGCTGCTGCTGTGTGGGTAATAAATTAGCGATATTTTTACATATATATTATTAATATTTTTTAACCACACATTTTTTATATATTGAATTTCCGCTAATGTTCACATACCAATAAAATCAAAGTCAATATTAATTGACTTAATTAAGCTTCATGATTACCTGTTTTCATAATCGAGCCTGCGTATAATATTTTTTCAAAAATCAAGACAACAAAATATAAAATAAGAACATCACATGGTGTATTTCCTTACCTGTTACAATTGTTTCGTAACCATTTGGACAGATTTAAACATATCATTTAAAAATCTTCCAGAAATAAAATAAAAGCAAGATGAACGAGGTGAGTCCAAACGGGATTATGAATATATATATATATATATATATATATATATATATATATATATATATATATATATATATTCACAATCCTTTATATATATATATATATATATATATATATATATATATATATGAATGAAAATAAAATAAAAATACCAGCGATGATTGACGTAATGTTGTTTTGAAAAAAGAAAAACCGAATGAATTTATAAAATGGTGATCATCGTTTCGTCCCTATTGCAGGGCACATCGTCAGGCTATTAAAAATGCAGAAGAAGAAAACGCAGATGTAGAAAACGATCATAGACCATACGTAAGTGAAAACAATAAGATATACACACACATTTATAGTTTCCTTCCCGATATGGGTAGGATTCTAACACTGTTTCCTTTTCACTTACGCATGGTCTATGATCGTTTTGTTTTTCTGCATTTTTTCTTTTTAATATCCTGAGGATATCCCCTGCAATACGGACGAAAAGTTGCTCACCATTTTATAAATTCATTCGGTTTTTCTTTTTCAAAACAACATATATATATATATATATATATATATATATATATATATATATATATATATATATATATATATATTGGTGTCTGAAGAGTAGCTCTTTTTGAAGTATTTTAAAATAATATAATGTTTAAATTTGTTGAAATTGTTACGAAACAATTGTAGCATATAAGGAAATACACCATATGATTTTCTTATTTTATATGTTGTTGTATTGAATTTTGCAAATATATATATATATATATATATATATATATATATATATGAAAATAAATATAGGCTCTTGTAAATGTACAGCACCCATGGATAAGACAACACTGAGATGTCTACATATAAATTTCATTAGTTTTAGCTGTGAATATTTCGCATTATTTTTTCTTGTATTAATCGGCGAGGGGACGGAAGTGGTAATTATAAAGTTAGCCATTCAATATTTTTATCAGACATTAGTTTTCTCATGTGAGAAAGCAAACTGGGAAAATTTTTCATTTCACATGACATGGGATTTGTTCATTGGGGATTTATTTCTTGTTTTACTACCAGTTGAAAGTTTTTCATTTCTTTTATAGCTCTGTTGAGTTGGACTGTTGCCCAGCTCTTCCCATTTTTCAACCAGGTTTTTGATCATTCTTTATAACTATCACCGAGAGATATTTTCTCGTAAATGAATACTTTTTAATTGACAAAAACCATAAAAGAAATGAAAAGAAATAGCATCTCTTATGTTTCTGGATTTTTGAGATGAAGATTGATAATTTATATTATTTTGGTTATTCGAAAAATTTTTTCACATTTTGAGTGTTATTTTCACACCGTTTCATCCGCTATATCCTCCAAGCAGATTCAGGTATATCTTGTCGAACTCGAAATCTTTCTGTTAAACTCTGGAATCTTTCTATCAGGCACGATAATTTGCACGGAATTTCGAATGGAACCATTTATTTAATTCCCGGGGATAGCATGTTTTCGTTCCATCAGCCATTACTGAACAAAAGTCCCAAGTAATTCGCAACTGCATTTTTAATGTTAAAACTTCAACCCCAGAGGAGTGTAACTTACAACTGAATTTTACCAAGTATTTTATCCACTATGCCACAGGTCATAAGAATTTTACTACGTCATGACTGATGGAACAAGAGCATGCTAACCCTGTGGATTAAATAAAAGATTCCATTCGAAATTCTGACCCAAATATAATCTGGTTCACGTAAGTTTCTTTCTAACAATGAATAAACCATTAACTTTTTATTATGTTCAACCGTTTCCACCAGAAACAACAGGTCATAAGCATTCGGATTATTACTCACTTAACCAGGTTAGCTCAGGAGTTCAGGAGAAACTTAGAGATGGTTAACAACTGCACAAAAAACACACACATTCAGAGAAGGTTGAAAAGTACATCAACTGCAACTTTATGAACATAATAACAATAAAGATGGAGATAACAGTTTGATATATATCAAGTAAATAGTGTAAGAGGGTCGTTCCAAAAGGAAAGCCTCCTATTTTTTACTAAAAAAGTTAAAGAGCTACGAAGACGGCAGTGGTACGATAAAAATGAATGACCTTTGGAGCTCCAGAATTTATTTTTCTACATAGTCACCGCCATTCTCAATGCACTTTTGCCAGCGATGTACAATGGCTATATATGGGCACCTGGGGTGCATTTAATCAAATGAGGATCATTCCAAAAGTAAAGCCTGCTATTTTTTTAAACTCAAAAAGTTGAAAAGATTCAAAGACGGGAGTGGTACTATTGAAACGAGCACCCTTTTGTGCTCCAGAATTTATTTTTCTATATAGGCAGCACCATTCATAACCACTTTTGCCAGAAATTTAATGACGCATCTGTGCTTCTGACACACGTTCATGATAGGGATTGCTTTCTTAATGTCTCACATAAAGAATATCTGCAACAGAGAAATAAAATTTTCAAGTTATTAATGCATAAGTTCATTCATAATGACAATCCAATTTTCAATCAATTCATGTGGAATAAAAAATAGGAGGCATTACTGTTGGAATATATCTCGTATATAAGGATAATACTTAATCTCATAACTGGATGCATGATTATAATGTAAACTATTGTGGACTATGAAATTGACGGATACTGATGTCAAAACCCATCAAATCTAATGTATAAAAGTATGCATTACTGTAGTTGGGAAAGGTATGAACCCACAATTTCCACCAAACTATGAGTAAAATAGAGACTTTTTAAATTTATTTTTAGTAGAGTGTCATCACTTATCGACACTCAAAAGCAACTCGATGATAAGAGTTAAATAAGTGCCAGGTGGACGGTAAGACAACACTGTGATAACTTGTTATGATGGTGATGGTTGGTCAAAATTTGATAATTTAAGAAGGCAGTTCAACAAGAATTTGTTTATCTTTGACTTGAAAACGACCATGTTGTAGTTAGCTTGTAAGCGCCCCCACGATATTTTGTTTCACAGAGGGGTAGTTTACTCCAGAGAAATACGACTTGAAACATTCCACTCTTGACACTGTCCTGATTTTGGATGTGATGGTCCACTTTTGTTCGGAAAACGTATCAGAATTGAGTTAATAAGCATCCTCTTTGAGATAATCACTCATATATATAAATCATGGGAGCGGGGTCAAGTATGAATAATTTAACTGATTAAGTGGTGAGCAAACGAATTCTAGCACAGCAAACGCAAATGAAACAAAAACTGTTGGATGTTTATAACTGATATTATGTACATATAACAAACTTAAAGTGAAGTTAATTTGTACCATATATTGTTGGATAACAGAAGTGTGAATTTTTATTAACGATTCTGTGAATAGCATTTTTAGAGGCCATCTTGTACAATAAATACCTTAAACATGGGTGGAATTTATGAATTAAACTAGCCTGGGTGTTATTAGGCAGGCAGGCTCGAACCCATACCGTGAAGGAGGAAAAGAATGTGAAAAAAAAACGTGACGTCTTTGCCGTTGCATCCATCGCCAAACCGGAAGTGGCGAAGGTTTAAATTAAGGCTAGCCAATCGAAAAGATCGGCAAAAAAAGCCACTCCTCCCTGTAGAAAAGTGCCCAGTTGAGGGTGAAGAAATTAATGTTTTGGGCCAATTTTTCGATATTTGTCGTCCAAAGGGTCGACTTCAAAACGATACTGATCTCGTGAAAATCCGGTTCCTCTGTCGAAAATTTTAGGCAGACATACATACATACATACATACGTACCTTTAAACAAACAGGTGAGATTTATATTATAGACTAGCATGCCGAGTCAAACACAAAATCGAGTACACTCCACATCAAGTACACTAAACATCATCTTATCATCAACGCTTACCCTGTGAACTCGGAGTATGGGAAATTCCCATATGCCCAAAGCAAAATCACTGAAAAAAACAAAAATACCCTAACTAAGGGTAAGGATAATGAGTAAACGTTGAATAAAATGATGATTAAAATTATTACGAACTTGCCAGGATTCGAACCTGGAATCTTCTGATCCGTAGTCAGACGCGTTATCCATTGCGCCACAAGTCCTGTCCATATGCCAAAAGATGTTAACACGACTGTATACAGACAGTGCTAAATTCCGTTGGCATAGGCAGGTAACTTTTTCCACGATTGCACGAAACGGCCCCCAAAACCTTTATTCCGGGCTTTTTGTGTGACTCGGCGTTGTTCGTTATGAACCATATATAGATAAGGACAATCTAGAGACTCACACCTTTCAGAGAAAAAAGAATTTTTGCAATTTGGTGCATCCATTCGAAATTTTTATTGGTATATACACACACACACATAAATAAACATTTAGAATTCTATTAATAGTATAGATGACGCTAAGTATGTTGATATAATGAACGAACATAGTTCTCAGAAATATTGTCTCACATTTTACAAAGATTGGTAAAGCAATGAAACCAAAGTCAAATACAAAAAAAGTGTTCATATGCAACAAAACAACCAAACCAATCTGTCAATAAGTAGGCATGCCATAGAAATCACAAATAATATTTAACCGCTAGGCTGCTACATCTATTACTAGTCTCTCCTTCTTAGACAGGATCCAAAAAAGAGTCCGATCTAATAGGTCCCGCACTGCTAACCAAGCTCCAACCTCTGTACCATCGATGCAATGTTGCATTCCTTCGCCTGTTTTACAAGTACTGGTGAACTAATTGCACTTGCATCCCCCTTGACGTACGTACACCCCACAACCCATCTAGCAGCAAAATTCAACCTCATCACTGTTCAGGTGTCTAGATTGGTGGAAAGCCTTCTACTTTAATAGATTCTCAGACTACGAGACTTTGAAATACCATCCTTGTTTCCTGCTTCCTTGACTGTACTCTCATGCAGAAGTTTAAATGTAATGTGAATAGACATCTCATCACATAGGGCCCATTAGGCATGATTCCAAATAATAGGCCCTTACGTCCAAGTGACAATATGCTTTGTTTGTGGTGAACAAGAGTTTAAAAAAAAAGAAGAAAAACAAAGCAAAGCAAAAAAAAAAAGTAAACAAATAAGGTTGATATGCCGTAAAACAAACTGAGCAAAGCAAAAATAAATGCTGATGCAGAAAGAAACCTTTGGAACTTTTTTTTTTGAAAATCAGCCAATTGTATTATTAGCGTTGATAATAAGACCCTTTCAAAATGGTGTCGGAATTCGATGAATCATTAAAAACAAACGCGTTTTTGCCAGAATTTGGCGTGAACCGACATTAAATATGCAAATATATGTGAAAAACGAATTGATCATTGCTAATTGTAGAGATTATCAAGGAGGAAAGAAACCCTTGTACAAATCGCACACTCGGGCAATTAGAGGCGTCACTTTTTAATGAACGTATGCATTTTAGATATGTATGTACAACAGCTGCCAAAAAGTCACCACAGGGGAATAGAGTAAGTAGGGTTACTATGGGGAATTAGAACTATAACCTCACTTGACCAGCTAATCATCAGCAATTCAAATTGTATGAATTTTTTTTCACAGTTTTTTCTTCTTTTTCTTCAGTTATAAAGATGATATCAAACAGTATTTGTCACTAACAATTGCATTAAAGTAATAATGATTGTACACACACACACACACACACACACACACACACACACACACACACACACACACACACACACACATATATATATGATTGTTTATTTATTTATTTATTTTTTATAAGCGATTCTGTCCCTTTAAAGCACTCAGGGAGTGAAAAAAAAAAAAAAAAAACACCACAGAATCGTTTATAAAAAAAAAAAACAATCTTACATTTAAACACGATAAAAAAAAAAACGTCCACAGAATTGTTGAGATCTCGTGGTCCGGTGGTATAGACATCAGGCTATGTATCGAGCGGTGGTGTGTTCGAGTCTCAATAAGTTTAGCTATACAGATGAGAAATGAAACTTTGAAACATGTCATTTCAATAGATAACTTTATTTTATGCACTTAAAAATGTTAAATTATATATATATATATATATATATATATATATATATATATATATAATTTAACATTTTTAAGTGCATAAAATAAATATATATATATAAAACTAAACATATAAAGTAATTTTACACTTGGGTAATAAAATAGCAGCAAATTCCAATTAGGCACACGCGAACATGTATACACATGTAAAGCAACTAGTGTTGGGACGATTAATCAGAATGGAAAAAATCGGAACTTTTGGGGAGTTTATTTTTTTTGCTTTTTTTTTTACACAGTGAACACCACTTATCAAGGCCCGGAAGCCACTCAGGGATAAGGGTTATTGCAAGTACATTACTTTAGTGTGGAGATTTGATGAAGTGTTTACTTAAGGGAGCGGTTCATTAGGAATTTGTTAACATTGGACTTGAAGACATCTAAGTTGTAGTCCGGTGGGAAGCAGGCAGAGGGAACAGAGTTCCACAAGCGTGCAGTTCTAAGAAAGAAGCTTTGTTCATAGAATCCGCGTTTTGATTTAGGCACAGATATAGAGTGGGGGAAAGTTTTCACAGTGGATTCAGCTAGACGGGTGTTTTTCGTGAAAGATTGGCGAGGGGGGACCAAAGATTGGAGTTCAGACGAGCACCTGCCATGGAAATAACGATAAAACAAGGATAGGCTCGCAACGTCTCTTCTGTGGGAGAGAGGTTGCAGGGTAGAGAAAAGGGCATCCCCCACTAAGCTACGAAGTCTATTTTGTACTCTGTCAAGGCAGGATAGGCTGTTTTTAGCAGCTCCTGCCCAGATATGGCAACAGTATTCCATCCTTGGACGTACTTGGCTTTTATATAGATAGAGAATTGCATCAGTAGTGAGATATCTTCTGGAGTGGTAGAAGGATCCCACCATCTTTCCAGCGACCTTGGCAACAGACTTGATGTATGTGTTCCATTTCAGATCAGGAGTAAAGGTCAAACCCAGAAGCTTGTCAAAACACGGGGCCTCACCCAGACGAGAGCCATCCATCACAATTGATGCCAGATGGGGATCAGAGCGTTGATGATGTAATGATAGGAGTTTGGTTTTGGATGCATTAAAGGTAACCAGCCACATCTTCCCCCACTGAACCACGCACTCGAGATCAGAGGAGAGAGAAACAGAGAGAACTTTGTCATTTACAGCCTTTGATGGGTTGCCGTAGATGGTCGTGTCATCAGCATAGATGTCAACGAATAATTTAAGTATGTGTTTAGGAGTACCGGAATCAGAAAAAAATGTGTCTATTTTCTGATACTAAAACGATTCTTTTAATTGTCGTTTTTATTTGCGTTTGTTTAAAGCAAAATCTCCCACCTCTGGTACGAATAATAAAAATGATGAATATTTATTGATTTTAAACCACCTATAAAAATAAAAATTATAGAGGGTCCCCTATTAATATATTTTTTACGCTTAAGAAAATATCTGCATATTTAACTTGTGTCTTTATGGTAATCAGGAATAAATAACAAGTATATTGGTTAAGATTTAGAGATTTATAAAAATTCGATATCAGTAATTTTATTGGAATAGGGAAAAATATTGGAATCGTCCCATCACTAAAAATAACTAATATTATTTGTAACACTGCTTTTTAGTCAAGCACAGACTCTACGATCTGTTCTGATACTGTACTTCATATTTTCTGTCCTCGGTCAGTGAAAAAGATATCCTTTTAGACTCAGGAAATTTTTACTTTTATTCCAATCTGGAGTGCCCGTTTTATGGAAATCGGATTTTCCCACATTAAAAACGAACGTTATGTCTAACTCTGCAAGAATTCCTTGGTGATAACTTAATCAGTTAAATTATTGATCCTTGGCTCCTCACCCCGATTTAAATCTGTGGGATTATCTCAAAGAGAACGACTGCCTCATAACTCCATTTCTAAACGTTTCCTGAACAAAAGTGGACCACCATATACACAATCAGAGCAGTGCCAAGTGCAGAGTGTGTCAGGTGGTATTTCTTCTCTGTGAAGTACAATATCTCGGATTGTTTACAAGCTGAAAACAAATGGGTCGTTTTCAAGTCAAATATAAGCAAATTCTTGTTGAATCGCCCTCTTGAATTATCAAATTTTGACCAGTCATAACCATCATAACTAATTATCAAGCTGTTGTCTTACCGTCCATCTGACACTCAGTTAACTCTTATCATTGAGTGGCATATGGGTGTGGATACGTGATGAATAGGTACTTTGCTTTATGGTGAGCACACGTGTTTGAGTAGTTAACACATTTAACAGAAAGAAATCATTTATCGACAAGGATGTGAACTAGCTTGTTTATTGAAAAGAGCAATGAGACCTCTAAGGAATTCGATCCCATGCTTATAAAAACGGACCACCTTTAGTCAGCGTCAGTTTGGCCAACTTCGTATATATATTTATTGACCAATAATACTACAGAGAATTGAATGTTGAATTTGTACAGCAAACACAACTCTCCTGTATTGTGCACAAATAGATACTCACCGTGTCACTGATATTCATCGAGTTTAAACAACACAACCTCGTAACTCTCGCTTCCCTTATTTTGTCGTTTACTCCTCACATTTCATGTGCGATGTTTCCGATAAAGGGGAAAGAATTGCTGTTTTCTGGGTCGAAATCTATCCATATAACAGTTATCATTAGCTAGTTTTTTTTTTTTTTTTACCTTGAAGTAGTACTCCTTTTCTTATTAAACATCGTACATCCAACGGCTTCATTTTTGGTCTGGAACGATTTCTATGAACAACAATTCATCCATCTATTATCCTTCTACAGCTGAGTTCATCAACGTTTGCTTTCCTAATATTCAAACCATATAAAATGCATGCTAAAATATTCTTTAGTTTTGGGATTGAGTTATATTTGAAAAGAAAATCTATTTTAATTCACAATTTTCAAGTAACTCGCTAAATCACTCATCAATTACTGGGTTGATATGTATCACCTTCACCCTCTCTAATTGTATGTTGATTTAACTACCCTTTAATAGGTTTTGATGTCTCTGTGAATATTTAGAGGAAGATTGACTCGCCCTTTTATTTAGCTGATTGATATAGTGTGATCGTAGATACCGTCGTTCGACCATCACCTGACAAATTCAATTTTGTTTTTAATTGTTACTTTTGCACCGATTTTCCCCGGCTAAAAGCAAAATATAAAGTTGTATGTCTGTAGACAAAAAACTGACAGAGGAGTTTAGTATGCATAATCTTTGAAACAAATATACGCATACATAAATATATATAGAAAGATGTTTGTGTTTAGTATACACTTTTTACGCAAATATTAAAGTGTAAACAATGTAAAATATCTGCATGAATATAATTACACGTAATAGTTTTTTTTTTTACACGGTGGTTACCACTTATCAAGGCCCAGAAGCCACTCAGGGATAAGGGTTGTTGCAAGTACAGTACGTTAGTGTGGAGATTTGATGAAGTGTTTATTTAAGTGGGCGGTTCATTATGAATTTGTTAATGTTGGACTTGAAGACACACAAGTTGTAGTCAAGTGGGAAGCAGGCAGACGGAACAGAGTTCCACAAGCGTGCAGTTCTAAGAAAGAAGCTTTGTTCATGGAATCCACATTTTGATTTAGGCACAGATAAAGAGTGGGGGAAATTTTTCACGGTGGATTCAGCTAGACGGGTGTTTTTCGTGAAATAGTTTACTAAAGATGATCATCCCATAAAAAAACCCCCGAAAAAACCAATAGGGAATTAATTAAAATGAATGTTTAAAAATATATGCAAATTAGCTAGATCTTTTGTATATGGATGCAATTCCACCATCGATATATAACAAAGTTGCATTTTCTTTTTAAATAAATAGAAAGAACGGTTTTTAATATGAATATAAATATACACGCACACACACAAGCAAACAAATTTATAGGATTACCATATAATGGGTCCAATATAATATAATAAATACGACATCTGCATTAATAAAAGTATAATATTTCAGCATATTTTACGACCGGGTAATGTCGGGCGGCCTAGCAGTATTTATACGCTAGTATATATATACGCATGTATGTATGTATACATATGTGTGTGTGTCTATACTAAAAAATTTCCAATTCTTACAAGGCAAAAGGCAATGTTGTAAAAACTGAGAAACAGAAATGGATGAGGAAACGACCTAATTTCTTGTATTTCTCACAAGCAATTTCATCCCGGAAATAAATACTGCGAGTGACTAATGACAATCAATACTGATTCAAATCTTCGGCTTAATAATCCAACTAAATGACTAGCATCCTATTATACGACAAACGCAAACAAAAAAGGAAAAACTTATACGACTTTGTATTGGAGGGTCCGTTAGTATCTTTTTCATTCGAATATTATCACTTTTTTAGTTTGATCTCTAGGTTTTTGTCATTAGTATCAAAACAAAGGTAATAGTTTCTGATATACATACTTATATAATTTATGTTTCATGTTCATACATGTATTAAATAATATAAATTAATGTATCGCTTAGTTTAGTGTTTATATATATATATATATATATATATATATATATATATATATGTATATATATATATATTGTATTTTGTGCACAGAAAGTTGATAGATGAGATAAGTCATTGGTACCGTCGGTTTCAAGCCCGATAGTTAGGACCGTTTTAGATATCCATATCAAGCTCTCTTCAGCCAACCGACGGCTCCAATGACTCATCTTGATTAGTATTGGCTGAATAGAGCTTGATATGGATATCTAACACGGTTCTAATTATCGGGCTTGAAACCGACGGTACCAATGACTTATCTCATCTAACAACTCGTGAGCTGAACATTTTAGTCTCGATTTTCGGTGGTGGCGCATATATATATATATATATATATATATATATATATATATATATATATATAAGTGAAAATGTTTGTCTGTCTTTTCTCTATGGTAGCTTAGAAAGGCATTACTTTACATATTCATACTTTTTAATATATACATATGCATATAACCTTGTGAACAGTACATAGGGCCCGAGCAAAGCCGGGCGCAACTGCTAGTATATATATATATATATATATATATATATATATATATATATATATATGATAATATCCTAAACTAAAAACGCATTATTATGGATTTGAGGATATATTCTAAAAACACGTGGAATAACATGAATACCTTCTTTTATAAAATTTAACATCGTGCGCATATATATATATATATATATATATATATATATATATATATATATATATATATATATATATATATATATGTATATATATATATATGATACTCTGCTTGGATGTGTGTGCATGTGGGAAACAATTGGGTCGATTTTTTTAAATTTCACACAGATACACCTTATGTGTTTGGGAGTGTTCTTAAATAGGTTTTGTATCGGAATACCTCAGATAAAATAAAAAATCGATAATCAGAAATATCGGAATAGAAAAGGGACCGATTTTGACCAAAATTAACACTGTTACAGCCTCACATCAGAAGTGCGTTTTAGAAGTTTATCACTGCACAAACAGAGAAGCCCGGTATATAAAATTAACAGTAGCTTCTTTAATAAGATATGGACGCATTTGAAATGAATGTTTATGCTTGGAGCACAACAGAACATAAACTTTGTATTTATAACTTTGATTCACGCTATTATATAAATTAATTTAATAAAATCGCTTCTAGGTTCTCTACAGTGAAATGTAGACTACAATCTAAGTCACTGTGGGGAGACATATAAAGCTTTCTTCTGGTTCGTCGTTGTGGGTCACCAACTAAAGTAGGCAATCAGTCAATTCGATTTAAAAATGGACCATTTTACCGATTCTGATGACAATAAAAGTATTGGAAGTGTGCAACATTCGTTAGTCTCAATTTTATCCAGGCAACGTTGGGTCTTTTGCAAGTATATATCTATTATATTTTTTTAAAAAATCAAATTATCTTGCGTGAGTGTTGAAAGCTTCCACCCAGTTTTCAGCTTCCGGTTTAAAGAATTCGGCAGATGCATAAATAAATAAAAACAAAGCCATGAAACCATGTTTTTAATCGAAATATTTTCACATTTAAAATATATAAATAAAAACAAAACTGTAAATTTCTTTTGCTTTTTTTACATCCGTATTTAAGGAATTTGATTTGTATTTTTTATTGCAAGTTGGAATCGTTTTCAAACAAAAACAAAACATATGCTTAGGATTTAAACTATTTTAAAATCTTTAATATATTCTGTAACTGACAGTTTAAAGATGTGAAAATTACTCAGATCAGCTTGCCCAGTCGTTGAAATCGTGTTTACATAAAAGAAAGTACTTAACTATCAACACACAATAAGTAACTGTTACCAAAGCAATGAAAGTAACATCTCATAGTTAACTGGTTGGTAAAGAAAAAACGAAGAAATTAAAACCATTTAACCGTTACATCCTATTTATCATTGTAATGTAACCAAACTCAATAGCAGTTACTTTTCTTACTTTTGCTTTAGTTTTTTTTCCCCGCAATTCAAACTGTTTTAAAATCTTTTTTTTTATTGCATTAGATTCTGTAATTGGCAGTTTAAAGAGGCAAATGTTTATTAAGACTTTGAAGATTGTGCAAATAAAAGACATTTTAGCATGCTGAAAATGGGCAAATGTTATAACCGTTGACTTGTAATAAGTGATTAATGACATACTGGGTTTCGATAAGAGTTGCACTTCTTTGACGGAAGTGACGTTAGACAAATTTTAAGGTACGGATGACCAATGTAGCTTTGTTTTAAGCAAATATAAAAATAAAAGTTTTGGAAAAATTTTACTTGGTTTTCACCATAATATTTTCCTTTAAAATGACGCCTTGTATACGTTTTCTGATATGCTGAAAACGTATATCGCATTGAGCATTTTTGTAAATAAGTAGTGTTCCAAATATTAAGCTATGTAGTTCCTTATGTAAAAAGTGGTGGTCATTGTTGCATTTGCAAACGGACATATTTTGGCATAATTAATTTACTCATTATTATATAGTTTACTGTAACACATATTGACCCAACGAGTAAAAGGTAGTCTAGTATATATATATATATATATATATATATATATATATATATATATATATATATATATATTTTGTGTACAGAAAGTTGTTAGTTGAGACAGGTCATTGGTACCGTCGGTTTCAAGCCCGATAATAAGGCCCGTTTAAGGTATCCTTATCGAGCTCTCTTCAGCCAATATTCGTCTATCTTATAACCGGAAGTGTGAAGTATATATACCTCGCGAATCCACGTTCAAATCTCGTTTTGTTTAATCCCCCCCTTTTTTTTTATCTATCTATATATATATATATATATCTATATATATATATATATATATATATATATATATATATATATATATATATATATATATATCGAGTAATGTAATACCTAATTTTCAACTTTGAATTATTTAAATTTAAGATCTAATTTCGAAAAAATGTTTTTTTTTATATGAATCGATTTTAATTTGAACCCCATTTAATTTTAAAATCTCTTTCCTTATGTATAAAAACTTTAAAATCTGTATTGGTATCGGTTAAAAACTTAAAAATTCGTTTAATTATATCGAACATTTAAAAATTTCCAAAAATACGTTTAAAGTTTAAAAAAATATATTTTTAATTATATCGAATCACGTTTAAAAATTTCGAAATACGTTTAAAAATTATTTTTTAAAAACCCAAATCTTTCAAGGTTTGGGGAAGTGAGTATTTATCTATCCTAAGTGATTTCCCTAGTTTATTAACATTATTATATTTTTCTATAGTTTTAAATTCGAAATAGATTATAAATTACATTTATAAAATATAATATATATATATATATATGACATTAATTAAAAATCTATAATATAATTGCGATTAAAATCCAAGTTTACCGACTAATTATTTATGTATTTACAATTTTTTTTCCTTATATATATATATATATATATATATAAAAACAACATCTAAGTGTTGTTCTTTTCATTGATCCAATTTATTAGGAGACCCTTCCTTCTATGTATGCAACTTTTCAAAGCTTCACTCCTCACATTTAAACATTTTATTTTTGGGTCATGAATGGACCGGAGGATGTAGTATTTCTCTGCGTTACAGAGTGAGCATTGACTTAATTCCGGGACGTATGCTGGTCTATGCTCTATTTTTCTCCATTTTATGGAAAAGGGTGTATTTTTTTCTTTAAGCTCCCACACGCGGGTAGCTAATGCTGTATTCATCCTTGTTTTAGCTCTAAAGGAGCTCATATGTGCATAATATCTTTGTTTAAATTGGCCTTTTGTCATACCTATATATATTTCCGGTATATTTGTGGATTGTTCCGTTACTGTGGCCTCATAGACAAGGGATTCAGCTTTACAATTACCCTCCAATGGACAGCTATTTTTGGTCCTGCAAGAGCAGCCTGCGTTATCTATCTTTTTTGGTTCTTTGGATATTATCGACTTTATTGATGGAGCTGTCGAGTAACTAACTTTCACCGTGTTTCTATTAAAAAGTTTATGTAGTCTATGTGTTCTTGGAAAATGTTTGTCTAGAAGGCTAAGAAAACAATGCCCTACTCTAGTTTTAGTGTTCAATGAAAACGGAGGTAAGAACCAGATTATTTTCCGTTTCCTCTTTCGTTTTATATTTTCTTTATTCTGGGTTTGTTGAAATTTTATGTTTTCATTGAACCCACTTTGATGCAGTGCGTCATTATAATATGGTGCTGCTTTCTCGAACACTTCAGCGTTCGAAGAAAGCCGTGAAATCCTTTGGCTAATGTTCGCTACCATATTTTTAAACACTGTGGGTGGGTGGCATGAACCCTTATTTATATACATGAGTTTTTCATTTAGTTTGTGAAAGGGTTTGTGTATTTTCTTCTCGAGATCTAGAGTGGCATCTAAAAAATCTACTCTATCTAAATTTGTCTGTATTATTATTTTAAAGCCTAGTTCCTTAAAAAATTCAGTTAGGTCTTTTCTAAGCCTGTCTAGTGCACATCCATTGTAGTCACGCGATAGGCAAACCACCCACCCACAGTGTTTAAAAATATGGTAGCGAACATTAGCCAAAGGATTTCACGGCTTTCTTCGAACGGCCAATTTAAACAAAGATATTATGCACATATGAGCTCCTTTAGAGCTAAAACAAGGATGAATACAGCATTAGCTACCCGCGTGTGGGAGCTTAAAGAAAAAAATACACCCTTTTCCATAAAATGGAGAAAAATAGAGCATAGACCAGCATACGTCCCGGAATTAAGTCAATGCTCACTCTGTAACGCAGAGAAATACTACATCCTCCGGTCCATTCATGACCCAAAAATAAAATGTTTAAATGTGAGGAGTGAAGCTTTGAAAAGTTGCATACATAGAAGGAAGGGTCTCCTAATAAATTGGATCAATGAAAAGAACAACACTTAGATGTTGTTTTTATATATATATATATATATATATAAGGAAAAAAAATTGTAAATACATAAATAATTAGTCGGTAAACTTGGATTTTAATGCAATTATATTATAGATTTTTAATTAATATCATATATATATATATATATATTATATTTTATAAATGTAATTTATAATCTATTTCGAATTTAAAACTATAGAAAAATATAATAATGTTAATAAACTAGGGAAATCACTTAGGATAGATAAATACTCACTTCCCCAAACCTTGAAAGATTTGGGTTTTTAAAAAATAATTTTTAAACGTATTTCGAAATTTTTAAACGTAATTCGATATAATTAAAAATATATTTTTTAAAACTTTAAACGTATTTTTGGAAATTTTTAAATGTTCGATATAATTAAACGAATTTTTAAGTTTTTAACCGATACCAATACAGATTTTAAAGTTTTTATACATAAGGAAAGAGATTTTAAAATTAAATGGGGTTCAAATTAAAATCGATTCATATAAAAAAACATTTTTTCGAAATTAGATCTTAAATTTAAATAATTCAAAGTTGAAAATTAGGTATTACATTACCCGATATATATATATATATATATATATATATATATATATATATATATATATATATATATATAGATATAGATAGATAAAAAAAAAAAAAAAAAAAAGGGGGGGGGATTAAACAAAACGAGATTTGAACGTGGATTCGCGAGGTATATATACTTCACACTTCCGGTTATAAGATAGACGAATATTGGCTGAAGAGAGCTCGATAAGGATACCTTAAACGGGCCTTATTATCGGGCTTGAAACCGACGGTACCAAGGACCTGTCTCAACTAACAACTTTCTGTACACAAAATATAACTACGCTCTTAAAATTTGGATTTTCCTTTTAATTGAGCACTCTGCTGGAATTCTTTTTCCAAAAAAACTAATCATATATATATATATATATATATATATATTACGTCGTACAGGATACTCTTAAACCAATGAAGAACTAATTTTATTTTTTAGAATATAACTTCTAATAATAAGGATGGGATACAGCATGTCATAATCTTATAAAAGTATGGTTTTTGAACTAATGTATATAACCTGTCTTATACAATTATGTTGGTCAGAAGGCGATATGTTTTTGAAAGTTTATCACTTTTATCACGTTTTGCATTCAAACTCTTTAAATAGACTAGATTATATTTTTGTCGAGTTAATCTCGTATTAGAGGGTATTAAAATTATCAAAAATATTTTAAGAAATTTAAGGTAAAGAACTGAGTAAGATTCATGCTTCATAGGAACCTTTTTCCTTAAAAAAATATGACCTGCTGAGACGAATGTGCATAAGTATAACATTTTTCTCATCAAATGTCATGTTCTTAGGTTTTATACAGTAAAAGTACGTTACCAGAAAAGCAAGTATCTTTCTATAGTAGAAAAAAAAAGATATTTGGATCCATAACGCTACCACGAACTGTTTATAGTGCCAGACATATGCCTGCTGATTATCATGGCATCAGCTTAGAACGACCGCTAATTAAAACTGATTGTCCAAAGATAAATGGACTGTATATATTTGGACTTTTATAAAATGGAGATCCCAAATGAGAGTGACCCATTGATAAGTATTATCCATGGTCGCCTGTCGGGACAAAGCTTCGCTGATACATATCAGGTGCAGAGAAAAGTAGATTCATCACTTACCCAGGAGGATTAGACCATCATAAAAATAATTTGGGACCTTGCTGAGAGTTCATTATCACGACGATAATGATTATGCGTCCCTAAAAACCTTTATGTGTACATAAATAGAGAATTGAATTTATGCATTCCTGAAAGACATATGTACAACAATGATTATTGCATCTTCAGGCAAATCTCAATTCTGCTGATTCATTTCATTTTATTTTCCTGAATATTTTTAGATGAGGATTGATTATTCGTATTATTTGGATTTTTCGGACTACTATACCCATAATGAGTGTTATCTTCACGTTTTGGTTTATATAACCTTTGAACTTTAGTTGTACCCCATTGAACTCTGGATTTTTTTTCCGTTGAACTTTGAGAATTTTCACAGAATTTCAAACAGAACCTTTTATTTAATCGAGCGGGGTAGCATGCTTTTGTTCCACCAGCCATGACTGGGTAGAAGTCCTAAGTAATTCATAATTGTATTTCGAGTGTCGCCTGAACTGAGGATTGATGCTTCAACGTCCATGAGTGTAACTTACATCTCAACTTTATCAAGTATTTTATCCACTATGTCATGAGTTCAGGTACCGTGGATCAGAGGCTAGAGAATGTTTCCTTCTAATGACATGAAAATCTCCACTTCTGATGGCCTCCCTTTAGGTTCAAAAGCAGCTTGGCTCCAGTTGAAAACACTCAGTTGCAAGAGAAGAGGAATGAGGCGATCAAAAATTGCTCTGGATAGATGAGGGCTGACTCAACCAGAATAAAGAGGAGGATCACATGATACAATACTGCCTTCTCTGCTCTATACTGTTCAAATGTTGTAGCTTGGCAGATCTTGCCAATGACTAGAATAATGCAAAGGGCTGCATAAAGATGTGAAACTCCCGCATGACCATATGCGTTAAAATTACACAAAGAAATAAAAACAAACACGATTTAATGTGATAAGATAACTTCATATGTTTATTACATGATCAGAAGCGTAACAGGTTTGATTATTTTAATAAGTTCTTAGCTACATGTAAATATTTCCTCATTTGTATAAACTATTTTCAGCCACTTTTGATCATATCTATGTCTTCTATTATTCTGAACTGATGCCAGGTTTGCTTTTCAACCTGATACTTGTACCATGTAAATTAGTAACACCAGTTTCATGGTCTGGCTTTCAGCAAAGAAACTAACACCCTCATCTGATAAATCTTGTCTTGTCTGATTAAGTTAGATGTGTGTATGTGGACACTGAGCAATAGTATGAATAAAAACAGCTAAAGATTGAATGAGCTCTATGAGACCCAACGGCCACTCATACAAATGGATAGTAAAAATGTGGACAGTGGGTTTACTTTTGGCAGCCTCGTAACTTTCGTTTTCCACCTATTTCATACTTTAATCCTCAAATTCTATTCTTTGGGTGATATTTCTGACCATAGAGGAAGAATTTGTATTTTTCACCTCAGGTGTTTCTTTGTAAAACCATACATGTGTTTCTCGACAATCGACGATCACAGCACTTGTGTGCAGTGCTTGTCTTCTCCTTTATTTTCTTGTTTTTGTCATCTTTGCGATTGCTGAGGGGACAAGCACTGACCTACAATTATAGCAAAACAAAACAAAATTACAACTCTGATACCTCATGTATAAATCAGCTCTGAGTGTGTATGATAAAGGACCTACAAACATTGTCTGCCGAGTCATCTTTGTCAGTTTATTAATGAGGTAATCTCCTCATTGCTAAAGCCTTGCTTCAAGCCACAAAATGCCGTAACTCGTCAACTACACTAAACTAACTCTGTCTCCTAAGCCCATTGACTCAGAACTGAAAAGTACTAAGAGTCTTGTTTTTATCCAAGTGGAAAATGTCTCACCCTCCTAGCACCTCTCGGTTGACCAACAATCCTATTTCCAATCACCATTGTCTGCCGTAGTGGATCATTTTTTCTCATTGTCTGAGGTTATGGTTCCAACAACTCTTCCCGATGAATCACCACCCAACGCTCTCTAGAGCCCTGGAGAGGATATCCATAATATCACATCAGGTGAAATGTAGACATTTTCAATCTTCTCATAGTATTCATTATCACTCATCTATCAATCTAGTAATTGACCGTCTGACATTGCCTGTTCGTACAATATGCTAAAATATGGTATTTTAATTTATGCAGATTACATAGGTATTATTATTATAGAATCAAGCCCGTTGGACTAATTCGTAAAAAATTTAAAAACAAAAATTATAATGATAATGTCGTTCATTAAATTCCGTTAGTGTTTGTTTACAGTATCACGTCAGCTGATATTTGGGTTTGGCGATCTTAAACATAGAAATACAATTATTTCCTTTGGCCGATGTAGCGTAAAATATTCCCATGTAAAAAGAAAGATTATTTTTAGGATCGGAATTTTTCGATTTTCGATACTTATCGGAGAATTTTCTGTACAAAACGTATCTAAGAACACTTCCAGACATATAAATTACCTTTGTGTGAAATTTTCAAAGGATGGGATCAGCCATTTCGGAACCTATGAGGAAGGAACTCACACACACACAAACACACACACAAAGTGACTTTTATATAATAGTATAGATTAGTATCATACATTTTTATCCTCGAGGAATTTTGGCCTTGACAAGTGGTGACTTATTAGTAAAAAAATATTTTGAGGTCTAGTCTCTTGCACTTAGTAAAGGTTCAAATTGCATCTCATTGATTAATATGAAACCCGGCCTGGGACCGGTATATCAACTAGTTTTTGTATAAATATTCTCTTCAAATTTTATTACATTTAATTTTATTATTCTCATACTATTCAATGTTTAAACTTTTTAAACTTGGGCAATAAGAATGTAATGACATGAAATAAAAAAAAACTAAAAAAAAACCCTAATAAATCGATGACGAATGACCAGACTGTCTCACTTCATTTTGTCCTTCCGTTTGACAAGGTCACATCATGGATGATGGAATCGGACCATTTTTTTTTTTATTTGAAAAAAAAAGGTGATAAAATATATCACTCAGACTTTGATAATTACTTATATTTCCCTGTGTAATTATTAACTATATAATTACTGTTGACCTTTTTGACTTGATTTATTAGTGTTGCTTTGAAAATAGCATGTTTTGAATCGAAGTGATTCTTCCTTTCTAATTATATGTTTTCTTCCAATCTGACGGCGTTTTACTGAGCTGATTCTTTAAGCCTTGAAGCAAATATCTTGAACGCTCATCTCACACGGATTGCTCATATGATTTGCAAAGAATCATCTGAGAATAAAGATTTATTATTATTATTATTATTATTATTATTATTATTATTATTATTATTATTATTATTATTATTATTATTATTATTTACTCACTTGGAGCAGTCATATAAGCCATCATCAAAGTTTCTCTTTGAGAACAACTTGTGGCATTCTCTGGAGTCTGAGTGACAACGAGTCTCCCCACATTTCCAGTACTCCCCACTTCTTTCAATAACGCTTGCAGATTATTGAAACAGCCGCTTACCATTAATTTCTCATTGGCGGCGACTCTTAGTCTTCACTGGGATTTGGATGATAAAAAGCCTCCCCAAAGTCTCAGTCCTCTTTGCACTCATCCAGTGGAAGTTTAGTTAGTGCATCTTCTCTTCGGTCTTTCCATCCTCCTTGACCCTCCTAGCTTATTTGGTGTGGCATCAGTTTTTGGTGACACACATACAAAAAGTATATATATCGGGGGAAGGTAGGGGGTTTACAAATATACAGTTCCAGTTTTCATGATTCCATGTGATGTTCCTTTCTGTTTTATATCTGTAGCATTTTCTGCATATCCAGTTTGTGCTTTTACAAAGCTTTTTGGTATTGTTCATAGCACTCCTACTATTAGTGGTGTTATCCTGACTTTTCTCATTTTCCATATTCCTTTGAGCTCTTTGGCCAGTTCAGCAAATTTGCTCCGTTTCTCCATCTCCTTGATCTTAACTCTGCGATCTGCTGGAACAGCAAAATATGCAATCTGACAGGTTTTTTCCTTCTTGTTAACTATGATATCCGATCGTCTTGCTTGGATGGATTTATCCGTTTGTATATCCATGTTCCATGGGATTTTGTGATTTTCATTTTCAAGTACTGCTGTCGGTTTCTTCTTGTACCATTTGTCTGTATGTTCAGGATCCAGTGTATTGCCTTCTCCACTTATATTCTTTTTGGGCTAGTTTGCTGCATTCGCTTATGATGTGGTTTATTGTTTCATCTCTTTTTCCGCAGAGTCTGCATTTGCTGTTTTCTTATATCTTGTCGATCCTTGCTTTCATGTGGTTGGTTCTAATCGCGTTATCTTGTGCAGCTGTTATTAAAGATTCAGTTTCTCTGTTAAGGTTTCCTTTTTGTAGTCATATCCAAGTGTTTTCGTATGTCTCATCTTTTGTCATCCTTATGAATCGTCCATGTAGTTGTTTTTCTTGCTATTTTTCTTTTCTCGTCGTCAATATTTCGTTCGATGTAACCTCTGACATTCTTCAGGTGCATCATGTTGAACTTAGCAATTTTTCTGTTGAACTTGGAAATCTTTCTGTTAAACTAAGGAATCTGCGAAATTTCAAACGGAACGTTTTATTTAATCCACACGAGTAGCATGCTCATGTTCCATCAGCCATGACTGGGTAGAAATCCTAAGTAATTCGCCTTCATTAAGGAATTTTAACGTAAAGTCAGTTATAAAGTTACACTCTTGTGGAGGTTAAAGGTTCAGTCCCCAGAGTGGGCAACACTAAAAATACAATCGAGATTAAGAAAGCTTTAACAAGGGAAACAGCACGATTGTATTCGGTTTAATGTCTGGTTTACATGCCGTCTTGCCTTACAAACTAACCTATCTCTGATTACTTTTTTATTTATCCTTCACTCTCTCGAATAAATCATTATCACTTCCTCCCATATTTTTTCTTTGGCCTTAACCTGCCAACTAACCCTGCTGCCTAAACTTTTCTAATATCCCAAGTACTCTCATTCATTCTTTCAACGTGACCAAACCATCAAAGTCTACTGTTCTGCACACATCCTCCTATACTCTTCAGATTTAAGTGTAAACTACAAGAGCATTATGCTAGAAGAGGTTGGTCTGACTGATGAATGTCCAAATTTAGTTCCTGTGAATTAAAGCTTTAAAATGTCGGATAAGTAGGAGGAAAGATTCCAGATTTCTGTAGGCACGAATATGTCCTGTCCATGACATAAAGAACATAGACATCGATTCACACTATCCAAGTCTGTGATGTTAACTCCTTCTTTATATTCTTTACAAGCCTTAACCCAAAGACATGTAAAAATTAAGTTATCATGATTTATGAAATACATTTTTTGCCATACAAACAGGGTCACCCACCGTTGCCCATGTATTCTATACAAACCAATATCATTAAGGAATAAAGAAATTATCTACTTTTCACATGGGAAAGTTTAATCTAAACAATGTAATCAATGTATTAATATGTTTTTTTAGACCGTTATCCTCATTTTCATAGTTGTAGAGTGGGTCCTGGATATGACCTAAAACTATATCCGATGGTGAGGTCCCACCTTGCGGGATTTGGGGAGTGTGGAGCCACCCTTTAATTACCATTGCTCCCAGGTCCACTCTGACCCAGAGTGGTAGTACCTGTTAGGGTCCCAACTATGGGTTAAATAGAATCTGACGTAAAAAAAAAAAAAATATACTCCATTAAAAATCGTTCCTCAAAATAACTAGATTTGGCATTAAATAGCCTGAAAAAGGTTGATATGCTGTAAAACAAAAACAACTAACATAGTTGTTTCACCACGTTTCAGGTCAACTCATCCTTTGGTCTTCTTCAGGTGATTAAACATGACGGGATAGGAATGCTGAGTCTTGTAACTGTATCTCCAGTAATTACTGCCTCCCATAGTCACAATGTTTTGGTCAAATAATCCACGGTTTTAGGTGAGCATTGTCTGAAGATAGCAGTTTTAATCCTATCCAAAGTAGGCAAAGTGCTCAATCGGGAAGAGGAGGGAGCCTTATATATATATATATATATATATATATATATATATATATATAGAGAGAGAGAGAGAGAGAGAGAGAATTATGACAGTCTGCTGACATGGCTTCATAAGTATTTTACTTTAATTATATGTCACTTCCTTCACTGATGATTGCACAAGCATGAAACACTAGTGTCTGTAAGCATAAAAATTATTAATAATTATTTTTTCGAAACTACTGTAGTTCCTGTTAGGACTTGTTGAATTTACATGAAATGAAAAGTATATTAAATCAACCAATATGTTTTGATAAAATTGATATCTTTCTGGATAGCACAAAAATTAGTTTTATTTTGACAGAAAAACCAATAACACGCAGCAAATATGAGTTTATTAACATTTCTATGAAAATAGTGTTTATTGTATTTTTAAATATAGAACTGACAATAATGAGATTAATTAATAAGTACTAATAAATACTCAGAAAGTAATATTGTGCTACATAGTTCAATACAAATAATAAATTCACATTGCAAGAAACAATCTTTAATTTACTCTCAGTTCAGCATCTCTTGGCAGACAATTTTCTTCTTTTTTGCCCTGTTTTTTCGAATGTTCCATTTTTTATGTAAAGTTTTGCAAACTTCTTTCTTCAGTGAAGAACTGCAGGGCATTTAAATTGCTAGGAGTTCCTTTCTCAAACCATTACAACATTGATCATGAATTATTATGATATTCTAAAATGAGGCTACATCAAAGATAGGGCACTCTCATATTCTTATTCAGCCAAATTTTCTGAGTTTGCCCTTTTTTTATGCAAGTCGTATTCGTCTTTTTCAAACTGCAATGTACGGACTAACAAGCAGAATATTATATAGATAATTCCCCTGTAAGAAATTGAAGTTAAGTCTTATTTAGTGAAATGAAAAAAAAGCGGTCAACTAGCAAATATGCATCATTCTAATTTCCTGTTAATAAATACTAATATGCCTGCTGTTTATGTCAGTCTGCTACATGGTTTAATAAGTAATTTATTCACTTCCATTTAAATGTTAATTGCTGGTGGCCGAGAGGAAAGGCGCTAATCTACAAAAACAAGGTTGGCTTTGTTGATTGGGTTTGAATTACCCAACCAGAAGTAATTATCACTTCCAACATGTATGATTGCGTAAGCATTAATCATTGGTGTCTGTAGGTGTAAAAATTATTGATATTTATTCAAAAAGAATATATATATGTGTGTGTGTGTGTGTGTGTGTGTGTGTTTCTCTCGTTCTTTCTCTCCTGAAATGCTTCTAAAATATTGTATCCTTCCTTAAATCATGCAAAGTCCAATGAAACTTTGTGTTTTTCTTTCCTACACCCACCTATTTTGTCGTTCTTTCAATTCTATTTATCTTTTTTATTCTTTTGTCACATCAGACGAAACAGTGTTTTTCCCCCGTTTTGTGTGTCTGCTACTATTCTAAATGTTTTAGTCATCCCTAAAAGACGTAGACAAGCAAATCGAAGACACATTTCCCTTTCGGCCATTTAAGTGCTTTCCTTATTGAAGCTTTATTAACACACACAGAAATACTAAAATACAAATTTTGGAAAATAAACAAAAAACAAAAACAAAAAAACACGTAAAAATCAGAAAATTACAAACAAAATCCTAGTTAAAAGCAGAACTATTTTGGTGCTGTGTTATTTTGTTTCTCCAGAGTCGAATATTTGCCAATGTGGTTAAATTTTCTTTTGATAGGTGGAACTACTTTGGCTTATCTTAAACAATTGAACTTTTTGTCAACCAAATTCATTTATTGTATCTAAACTAAAAGATACATGAAACATGGAATCACCTTTAGTAAGTGTACGTGGAGATAGTTAATACAAAACTAAACTTCTTTCCTTTAACCATTACAAGAAACCTTCTCAACCACTAATTGGCATGATTAATAACACTCTACCCGAGAGCTCATCGTTCAAACTTCTCGGTTTAACATTCACAGGCAACATGAAATGGAATAGATACATTGAAGACATTGCTAAGACTACTTCGAAGACGGTGGTCTCCCTCTACCATGCTAGAAAACTACTCACACTTGGCAGTATCTTAATCTCTACAAAGCCATCATTCACTTATGCATGGAGTATTCTTACCACATCTAATCTAGGGCATCTACCAGTGATCCCTATATTGTAGAAAGTGGACAAAGAGTCTACAATCTAAGAGGTCCTGCACTATTGGTTAAGGTCCAACATTTTTGCATCACTGCAATATGCTATCGCTTTTTAAAAACTCATTTTCGTCTCAAACAAGGCATATTGCCACTTGGAATGTAAAGGCTACTATTTAGGATCGTGCGTACAGGAAACTTAAGGGAGTTGAGCAGCAAGATATCTGTTCATATTGCATTTAATCTTTTGTATGTTATTAGAGTCAGGGAAGCAGAAAACGAGGAGGGAATTCCAATGTCTAGCAGCCCAAGGTAAGATATTATTATAGTAAAAGAATTTCCCACATCTAAAGAAAAGGCGTGGGATTTAGCTGCTTGTTGGATTAATTGGGAATATATACGTCGACGGGGCACAAGTACTCTGAGTTTATCAGAGCACTTTCCACCTTTTCTGCTAGACTTTGAAATTCTCTCCCATTTTGTTGTTTTCCCGACTGTACTTACACGCAGAAGATTTAACAGGTTCTGTGGCTTGTCAGGTTTGTCAGGAGTATGTGCGTCGAAGGGGTACAAGTGTTTTGAGATCATCAGAGCACATTCCATTAAAACACTTGTAAAACAGGCATAGGGATGCGACATTGCAGCGATGGGGGAAAGTGTGGAGCTGGATCAATAGTGCGGGACTCATTAGATAATGACTTTTATTTGGACCCAATCTAAAATGAAGAGATCTGGTGGTAGATGTATAAGCCCAGATGTGGCAACAATATTATATGCATAGGCGAATAGTGGCTTTGTAAAGATGTAGGATACTCTTAGGTGTGAGAATAATTATCTAGCACGGTAGAGGGAGCTCATCTTAATTGAAGGTATTTAGTTATAACTTAAAGAGAATGAGGTTTATACCTTTGATGGTTATATACGAACGTACATGATTTAACTCCATTTGAACATATTGCTAGTTAGATTTTCAATTTAGGTCAGCAGTTTAAATACATCCTATAAAGAGGAGACAGAAAAAGAAAAGTGGATAATAGGGGGAAGAAAGATGAAGATCGGGACGGAATTAAACACAAAGAAGAAAAAGATGAACAAGATGGAGAGAGATAAAAAGGACGGTTTTTTGTTTGGATGAATCACAACATGAAGGATAAAAGCCATTTGAGGATAAGGGTTAGTCAGATTGTTATGAGAAAATTTCAAATACATAAATAAAATCAACAGACGGTTTATGATAAGTATTTGTTTTCATTAGACTTGAAAGTGATCTGTTGTAGTTTGAAGAGAAGCAGTCACAAGATTATATGTAATACAAGTGGAAAGTTATCTTAAAGAATCTCTATCCATGAAGATTTTGTTTGATTTAAGACAGATAAGTATTTTGAAATTGTAGTAGAACAAACTATTGTTGTAACTATCTTACAGTGATAAAATGTAAATAGGAAAAAGAATGAGAAGAAATACAAAGGAAAAGGAGAAAAATGAAAAAAAAAAGGAAAGTGTGTGCGTGAAAGATAAAGAACGGCAGGGGGGGCAAATGGGGGTTAGGAAGAGAAACAGTGATACAAAAGAAAGGGTAGAAGGGGTATAATGGAAAGGGAGGCACATCAAAAGAGACAGAAAAACGTGGAAGTTATATATGCAAGGAAATTAGAGAGGAAGGAAAAAGGATAGGATGGACACAGAGGCAAAATGTGAAGAGATGCAAAGGACAGGAAACAGAAAAAGGCGACTGAAGGATACGTATGAAAGAGAGAAGAGGAAATGAAAAGAGGTGAAGGACAGAAAGAGGGGGTGATTTATAAAAGCAAGAGACAGGAGAAAAGGAAGGATGGACATAAGAGCAAAATGGAAAGAGATAAAAACATAAGGAAGCAGAAACTAAAGGAGACATTTAGAAGAGAGAAGGGGGAATGAGTAGAGAGGGGTACAGAAATAAAGGGAGGTGTAATATCAAAACAGAAGGAGGAAGAGAAGGAGAAGGGGAGATGAAGGATAAATTTGATAGATAAAATCATTTTGTGGTCAATTAAAATATTTTAATTTATTTTTAATTTTTATTTCTTGTGTTCTTTTGCACATTTTTATTATTTTATTTTTCTTGTATTTTAGCAACTCAGAAATTATCTTGAATCAACACAGCACAGATAATGATATCATTTTGTCTCGACTTCTTCAGCTCATTTTCCCATTGTTTTCTTTTTCTTGCACTCTTCGCTAAAAAATGACTTTTACGAAAATAAAAAAACGCGATAAAAAATAGAATCTGAAAAAAAAAACGATAAAAAATAAAATGCAAAAAATAAAAAATAAAAATACGATAAAAAACAAAATGCGAAAAAAAAAAACGATAAAAATAAACCAAAAAATGAAAAAGGTTATTTTTTTGGCAGTCAAGACAACGTATTCAATCTTTTACTTTTATTTTTCTTTCCGATAAAAAAAGTATATATCGTTTTTTTTTTGTAGCATTAGATTTTTGGGTTTTATATCGTGTCTAATCAATAGTTTACCATTGTTCTAAGGTAATTTATTAGAATTCTTTTTACAGAGTCATTCTAGTTAGCAAATTCCTATTAAGATGCACTCTTTGAAAATGTAACTTGACAAATACTTCATAATGAATTCTTTCAAATGTAAACTCATTGAGAAATGTACTTTGAAATATTTAGAGTTCATTTAGACACGAAAATTAAAGTATTTATTTTATCGTTGGAAAATGTTAAATTATTCTTTAAAGTTTGTTAAACGTAAAGCCTCCGTTCTATCTGTAAAGATAGCTCTGCATGTAATTGTGAAGCAAAGATTGCGCAATCTCCAGCCACACCTTTTTTAATCGACACTGCTTGAAAAGCAGAAGTCCAGGACGGACTGGAAACAATGCTGATAAGCATAGATTACATACAGCACCTGGTAATCCCAAATGGTCACCCATTAAATCCTGACAAGGCTCAACGTTGCTTAACTTTAGTGATCTTATTGGAAACGTGAATTATATATCATTTGGATAATTCCAATTACTATTTTCAGCTTGCTGGTTATTTTTAGAACGTTTCCAATGATGTAATCTCCGACCTTCTTCAAGTGCATCTTTTAAAACTCGGGAAACTTCTACCCAGTTATGACTGACTACGATAGTGAATTTAAAACATTTATTTAACTCTTGGGAGTAGAGTGTTCTTGTTCCATCAGTCATAACTGGACAGAAGTGTTAAGTGAAGTACTGTTGCCATATTTGGTATGATGCATCTCTGTCCTACTGGAGGGTTTTTAGTAAGGTGCAGAAATATACATATACTTTGATCTGCCTCACTTTTTCCCCTCCATGGCAACCTCCCACTATCAGATGTAGAGATCGTTAGTCTCAGTCTTTTCTATAAATACTATTAAGACATGTTCTTCAGAATCTTCTAATCTATTCTTTGCCTCTTTTGTCCCAGCTTGTTTGACTCGCTGGTCTAGTGGTCTCCATCAATTCTCTGTTTTTATACCTCATTGTAATACAGATTCTTATACTAGTAGCTTCTTTCGAAGAACTGCTAGCTTGTGTAACTGTCTTTCTGCTCACTGTTTTCCTCCTACTAACAACATTGGTATCTTTAAGACTCAGGTCAATAGGCTACTCTGTTTTTTTTTTTTTTTTTTATAATCGTATTTTGTTCTTGTAAGCTCCTTATGTTGTGTAGCGAGTACATATTGAAGGACGATGGGTTCATATCGGAGACATGTATAACGGAAACTCAGAACATATGATGATGATAATGAGGAAGACATTTAATATATTACATCATGACGACGACTGTGACAATTCTTGGGGACTTCATATTATTAATGCAGATCTGGGACATTTCATGCAACAGTTCTTAACACATATAGAGGAGAGGAGATTCATTATTATGATGAAGGAGGCACATTACTTGTAAAGGGGTTATACAAGAGTTCGTTTATGGATGAATATACAAAACACATTTACCTTTTCAAATTTATTGATGATTTCTTTATTTCTCAACCGGCCGATTGGTGATGTCAAGAATTCAAGCCTCTTCGACTATATGGTCTACTCTTTTCCCTTCGTCTATAAGGGGCCCCCTGTCACCAACTGACTCTATCACTGCGTGTGATCTGCTCTGATTATCTGATCCTCTAACTTCGAACCATCGATTCATGTATTGAGAAATCTTTGTTTATGACGTCAGAAGTCTACTGTCGACCAACGTGACTATACGTTTTCTACACATGTCCGTCCAAACACTTTTGGCAACAAAGAATTTCCAAATTTAATTGTTCAATATCTAACCTATTTTTAATTTATAAACTCGCATTGTCCATTCTTTTAACTGACATATTTAGTATCCAATTATTCTAAAAGAAGGACAATCGCTTTTTTCCGACATAAATAAGATTTAGCTATTTCTAAAAGAATTAAAAATCGTCTGAATTCCTAAGATTCCAATTATCCATTATCTTTAACACTTGTCTAAAGGGTTCGATTCTAGCCTTTTCCTAATATCATTTTCACTTATCTAGTCTGCCTTTTTACTTACAGGAGAAGGGGATAGCGCTTCTTATATAACACTCCTTGCCTTTCCATTTTTCAAAAATGTACGCATTTCTAAATTCCAGTACATTTTTTCCTTTATATCCGTACACCACTTGGCTAAGAAAGATCAGACACCATAAAACAACTTTTAAGTCAGCCCTTTTCCAACTGAGTTCTTAATTATTTTTAGACCGGAATATCCTTCCAATCTCCCTGACATATTCCTTTTGAGTGTAGGGTAGCACCTCCTATGTACTATATCAGCTGCTCCATCCAGCCACCCTTATGCCGTAAACAAAGGTCCCATTTTACCTCTTCACCAGTTCGACGATTCTTCGTCCACATGTGTTCTGATCCTTTCTTTCACATGGTTGTTCTACTAATTAGAGCTTTGTCTCATTTCTAACTATTTTATTCCTTTTGGGACATTCATCAAAACTCATCTGCTTAAATCTTTGTGGTTGGTTTCTAATTATTAAGATATACCTTTTCACCATACTAATTCACTCAGATTTCCTTGCTTGGGCGCTTAGAACCCGACAAAGACACCAGCAAAGATCACACTTAACTAAATAACCCCAACGCCCTGCACCAAAATTCTTACTTGCACACTTAATTCTAACTATGGCAAAAATTCCTGTGATTTTTCCTTTTTCTCATCAGAGCAGAGAGTAATTGTTTCACCACGTTCATAAGAGTCTGCAAATAAATAAAATAATTGCACGAATTACTCATCTAAGTTGATTCCAACACCAAATAATAATATATAATACCATTTGGTACGGACCCGACAAGAGAAGACCAGATAAGAAAGAGAATTTGTATTTACAAAGATCAAAATATCCAGCCTTGATCGCCCTTCGGAACTCATAGGGCAGTGGATAGAGACGTTCAGGAGTTTGTACGCTTCCAGGTGAGAATTGTCTGATGGTAGCAGTTTCAATCCCACCCAAAGCAGGTAAGAGGATTAGTTGACGAAAACGTAGTGAGACAAAAACAACTATGGAAGGCAGAAATTACTGGGAATACAGTTGCAGACTCAGCATTCCTATCCCGTTATGGTTAATCATCTGAAGAAGGCAAGAGGATGAGTTGGCCGAAACGTGGTGAAACAACAACAACCACGAAGATAAGGATAACCGTCAACAAATAAATATAATAAGTACACACATTACTCATCTCAAAAGGATTTCAATAAAAAAAAAAATACATATAATTATTCTGAACAGTTTTAGGATAAAATCTAATCAAAAGAATATCCCACGATACATGAACCAAACGTTTTACATTCCCATGAATAGATAGAATATATTTTTCAATGCCAAATTCTAATCAAGCACACGTGATTGCAAATCCGTTTGTTCATCTTATCAATCTTTTCTTCTGTTTCAATTTTTATTTTTCCTGCGATTCCTAAGAGACGATAGATCTCTATATTCCATACTCAAGCAACTCAGAATGAAGGAGACGTCGAGGATAACAAAAGAAAATATTTATTCACTAAATGCTTTATTTATCTTTTTCATTCCAGCTTTATTTACCAATTTTCATCACAGCTCTACCAATCGGACATTTTCTCTGTCATTCACAAAAATTATGCCTTTTTTCCGAGGTACTAATTTTGTGTCTTACATATTGATGAATATTCATTAAATAGTTACTTCCCCTTTATAAAATGGCGCCCATAAGAGAATAATTCCGACGTGTTCAACGTATTTCCTCATAGGAATTAAATCATTATTATTCTTAACATGCTATCATGACCCATCAAAATAACTAGTGGACCACGATCGAATTATAAGTTTGTAAAAAAGGAAATGATTACAAAAGTCAACAGATTGATTTTACTTTTATATATATATATATATATATATATATATATATATATATATATATATATTAGTGTATTTAGGCAGCATTCCTTCATTCAGGCAAACATTATCAAAACAACAGAGATACCTTGCCTAATGATTCTTTTTTTTTTCATTTTTTTCGATCTTTCGTAAGATTTTTTTAACTCGATTAAAAATTAGGATGATAAATGATAAGAGTGGAAGAAAAAATAATTAAAGGCATCATACATAGATATACAGCACCTCTAGAGAACAATTCTAAGATTAGATTCATTATATACTATAAGAAGTATCGAACCCAGAACCTCATCGTTAAAAATAACTCCTCGCCGGCGACAAAAATGTTGGAGCAAGCCAATACTGTGTACAAATTTCAATGCTTCTTAGGAGAGTGTAACTCCGAAAATAAAAACGCATATATTGGACATACAAAAACAACATTGTCCCGTCGATTAACGATGCATTTGAACAGTACTAGCTCAATATACCAGCATTTAACAAATCAACATAGCTGTCCCCCCCCCTCTAATCTTAGAAAGGTCCTCGTGGACAACACAAGGATTTTGCAACGAGAAAGTAATTGTAAAAAATTAAAAATACTTGAAGCACTATATATAAAAACCCAGCACCCATCTATAAATAGCATTAATTTTGAAAGTAGCAATAATGTGCTGAAATGTTTACGACTGGTTTTACTAACATTGCCTTTTATCATCCTAATTTTTAATCGAGTTTTTTATCACTCGTAAATGTGTATTTTAATCGACTTTTTATTGACTCTTTTTATCATTCGTAACTATATATTTCACTTCTATTTTTAATATTGTATCTTCACCTCATGATGATTCAAGAAAGAATCGAAAGCGCTCGTGTGAACCATGGAACATTTGTAAATATCTTCCATCTTGAAGCTAAAAAAATCTTACGAAAGATCGAAAAAATGAAAAAAAGAATCATTAAGCAAGTTATCTCTGTTGTTTTTAATAATGTTTGCTTGAATATATATATATATATATATATATATATATATATATATATATATATATATATATTGAGGAAGACAGAGATAAATAGATATTTGCATGAGTTATTATTTTTATTCAGAGTTCTAAATATCAGTGATAGATTCTAGACTTATGTGTGGAAATTATTAGATTCTACTGTATAATTTTTTTTTGCTGTTATATCTTTTTTTTTACAATTTTCGGCTGTTAAGTTTTATATACTTCAACTAAGTGAATAATTTTATTATTTATTCTAAATTAAATGTGGGTGCTTATATCGTATTTTAAACTGAAGAGGCTGAAACGCCCCTTCAATAAAATCTAATTTGAAAAATCAATTTTTAACGAGTTTAAGAATGGTAAGGTAAAAAGTAAAGAGGAAACATAAAAGAAATAGTCAGTAAATAATTATTGACAAAGACAGTAAATACAGAAATGGAAAGAAACTCAGTCTGTGTAATTATCTGTAATTCATATTTTTAAAAATGTAAAATATAACGGAAAGTATGGAAATGTAAATAAACCAGAAAACACATACATACACACACACGCATACACAAATGAAGGGAGTCTTTACATTTCGATAATTTAAAGGAAAAACAAAAGTATAGGAGGAAAAACAAAGCAGGGATTTATGTACATTTGCGATAATATCTAAGAAAAACAAATGTATAGAAAAAATCAAAGCAGTCTATTGGATTATGATGGTTGGCTAAAGTGTAAATATATGTCTATCGGTAATAAAGGACAGCAAGTTGGCGAAGTGTTCGTTTATTAAAGGGAATAGTTTCATTCCATTACTCCATAAATAGGTGAATGGCTCATATCAGCCAATCAGAATGAGAGGAACAAGTTGGGGAGACGTTAGTATTTTTAGTATAGAAGAACAGAAGGTAAATGCTATGTCAAATAGTGAATAGATCAGTTACGTAGGAAAGAATCTAAATTTAAGTACCCTGTGAGGAAAATATGTGGTGTAAGAGAAGAACGGTGGGAGTACTTAGCGAATAGGAGGTAAAATGGGAACCACTTCCTCTGTAGATAATGGCGATGATGATGATGTCGTTCCTAGGAGTAAAGTTAATGTTTTAATATTACAAATTAATGTGGCTAAAATGTCGCTCTAAAGTTAAATAAGGTAATGGCTAATAGTGTAACCACAATAAATTTGTATGTGCCATCTGTTGTTGTAAACCTACGGTATTTTGTCCAGAAGGGGAAAACTGCGCCTCTGTTATATATATATATATATATATATATATATATATATATATATATATATATATATATATATATATATATAAAATAATAATAATAATAATAATAATAATAATAATAATAATAAACTAGAAATTGTCTGACACATGTTCGCATGTTTCATGTTTCTGTTTTTGTGTATAGTTTCGCGGCCATCAGCAACATCATCGGCGGAGTTTTAAAAAAATAACAGACTAAAATTTTCTGACTGAAATTATAATTTAAACCTTAAATTCACGGTTAAACGAGAAATTGTCTTACACATGTTCGGATATTTCATGTTTATGCTTTTGTGTACATTTTTCCAGGCCATCCACAATATCATCGGCGGAGTTTTAAAAAATAGCAGACGAAAAAAGTAGGCGTTTCTAACAGAAATTATAATTCCAACCTTAAATTCACGATTGGAACGAGGAATTGTCTTACACATGTTTGGATATTTTATGTTTCTGTCTTTGTGTACATTTTTCTGGCCATCAGCAACATCATTGGCGGAGTTTAAAAATAGCAGACGAAAAAAGTAAGCGTTTCTAACTGAAATTTAAATTTAACTTCCAATTAACGGTTGAATCGACGATCTTTGCTACACTTGCTCGGATCGGTATACTTTTGTTTGTGTGTATATAATGACGAAACAACAACCGAAAAAAAAAGAAAAAAGGTAAGCATTTCTAACTGGAATTTTCGATTGAACTTTCGATGCATGAAACGAAGACTTGTCGTACATAGTCCTATTCACATATTATTATTATTATTATTATTATTATTATTATTATTAATAATAATAATAATAATAATAATAATAATAGTAACAATAATAATAATAGTAGTAGTAATAATAATAATAATAATAATAATAATAATAATAATTTACAAATGGGAAATAGTACCGATTATTGTTCTCACAGCATAGTTAGATAACCCACATAGGTTCATCTTGAAGGACGTTGAACCCAACTATTTCATATCAAAATGGCTTAACGATTATTTCTCTTCATAGGGGCGAAAATACTCGTAATAATTATAATACTAATGACTATGGTTATCATTATATAATAACTCCAGCTATGGATCAAAGATTAAACGATATTGGAGGCAGCATATTTAAGGACAGTAAGTACCTGATGTCAAACAACAGCAATTCTAAATACCGGATTGACATCTGGCGGCATTTAATAGATTTCCATGGTCAAAACTTGGTCTTTAGGTAAACATTTCTGAGATGGTATCTCAATAAAAATACCAGGGAAGGAAAATCTTAAACAAACTATTCCTTATATTATTCAAATATGAGTGTTCCAAACTATCAAACTGAAAATGATGTAAATGGAATCACCACATCAACATCAAGTGTAGGTCTCATGCCCGGTAGGGGAAAGAACGAGGCTTCCCCGGTCGTCACCCAGAGAATTTAAAACACTACCGCTAGGACAAATTGGATTAAAGCTTTAAATAAAATTATAATGAAGCGTTATCTGAAGAGCGGTGCCCCTAATAGGTGATACAGAAAAAGAATGCACTATATATGGAATGAACTAGGCCTGTTTAATTTAACAGAACAAAAACGTGCAATACAAGCCCGGATAATAAGAAAATACGGATTGCTGTTTGCCCTTGAAATTGAAGATCTGAAAAGAAAAAGAGTGTGGATATCAATAAACATGATCGTTTGATGAAATGACGAAGGTAGAAGCAACTACTGAAAATGTAAATGAAAATAGTCGACGTTTAAACAATCAGATTCTTTACAAAGAAGCAAACTTATGATTGAACATGAAAAGACGAAAGAACAGATTGATATCTTCAAATTAGTAGATGAGAAAGTAAGAGCTGGCAATTTAGAAAAGCCACCGAACATCCGATTTGTGAATTGGAGAAGACTAAAATCTATCACTACCAAGGTGAATGAAGTTCTGCCTTTTTTACCAATAAATAATTTAAAACAGTGCATTAACATCATTAAAGCAGTTGCTAGTAATGTATCAATGTTGCTTGAAGTGGGAAAACATAAAAAAGAAGAAAGGAAGGCGCCCTGGTGGCGGAAAGGTCTCAATGGGAAAATAAAGCAACTTCGAAAGGACCTCAGTAGAGTACAAGCTGTTGTAGAACGAAAACTGAAAAGTCAGAGCGTATGTGATGAATTAAATAAAAAAAATTAACATATAACAAAAAGGTTTCAGGTAATTGAAGAACTGAAACAGCATATCACAGCTAAAACTGCCAAAGTTAAACGCTACAGCGACAGAATTGAGCAATATCGACAGAAAAGACTGTCTGAGAATAACCAAAAATTTGTTTTTAATTAACTAGAAAGAATTGAAAGAGAGAAGGACGTTGTACCCAATGTTGATGAACCACGTGTATCATGGAAAGGCATCTGGAAAAAGGAAGAAAAACACCAAGAAGATGCAGAATGGATCAAAGATATTCAAAGAGAGGTGTCCTCTAGAATGGAGCTACACAGAAACGTAACAGTCACCGTGGAAATGCTGAGAGCGAAGGCTAAAAAGCTTTCAAATTGGAAAGCGCCTTGACCTGACAGAGTTCAGGGATACAGGTTTAAAAACCTTCCAGCTCTCCACCCGCTTCTTGCAACGATGCTAAACGACTGTTTGATGAGGGTAACTTCTCTGATTGGCTGACAAATGGAACTGAAGCCCTGATTATGAAGGATAAGACAATTATGTGGAAACTTTTCACTAGCATACTGTCTGAAAGTATTTATGGTCATTTAGATCAAAACAATTTGCTGCCTGAAGAACAGAAAGGTTGTTGAAAAAGATCACGAGGCACCAAGGATCAGCTTCCAATCGATAAAATGATTCTAAGAAATTGCAAAAGAAGATCTACCAACCTTGCCATGGGTTGTGTAGACTATAAGAAGGCATTCGATATGGTTTCACATTTATGAATACTCCAGTGTTTGTAAATTTCCGGAATAGCCCTTAATATCCGAGCATCTATAACAAATAGCATGAAGAATTGGGAAACCAATTTAACTTCAGGAAATGTATTAGGCAAAGTGAAAATTAAGAGCGGGATCCTCCAGGGTGATAGTCTTTCCCCTCTGCTTTTTGTCATCAGCTTAATCTCGTTGCCATTTCTTTTGCGGAATGTAAAAGCAGGATATGAAATCGGAAAAGGGTTTCTTACAGTCAACCATCTATTATTTATGGATGACCTTAACATTTTTGGAAAGAATGAGAATCAACTTAATACCTTGATGAACACGATCAGATTGCAAACCCTTTGATCTTTCACTAGGGATGGCAAAAAGGGTTCTTCACTTACTCACATACAAACATTTTCCATCTCGCGCACAGTCTTGCACGCTAGCAAAGTTAGTCGAGCACAAACGATTTGCTACTCACAGCTATACAGACTTTGACAAGACCAAGGTAAACCAACGTACATAGATACACAATGCCACGCTGCCCAATACTCACATACGCAGATTACTTATATACACATATTCCTCACATTTGACTTGTGATTATTTACTCAGCTTTCTTTTTCCAAGCACGAATTGGTATAAATGAACACTTACTGATTGAAAATAATTTTATAATCTTATAACATTTTAGATATAAATGCTTTGTTATAAAATTTCGTTTTTCTCAATTTTTCGTTTTTTGAAATCTATTTGTGTTTCAGTTAGCACTTACTAACTGGTGCCCCTCCTATTCCCTCAATGTTTCATTTCTTTCGATTTTTTTTATATGCATACCCAATATATTTTTCATTTTTCTCGTTTGCTAAAATGTAACTTTTAAACCCAATTTATGTTAATTGTCGGCGTGGTTCTTTGTAATACTCAAAGACGCTATCGTCATTCAAAACTAACTACTAGAGACCACACCGGACAAGCTGTCATAGATGTTATTTATTGTTGTATATATATGGAATGCCTGTTTGAAAAAATGGCTATGTGTTTATTTTCAAGTCGACATTTTGACACCAACCCATTTCTCTTGTTCAACATTTAATTTTTTGATGAAATTATTAATAAGTTCTCATAGAGAAAACGATTTGTCTGTTTGAGATATTTCTATATGGGATTGTTTTTTTCTGAAAAATTTCTAAGAATATGATGGAATACCATTCTTATTATTGTCATTTTTATCCAAAGTAAAAAATTATTAAGAGGTCTTATAAATGACCATTAGTGCTATTTTTGTGGATTTCAGTTTCTTATTCTTTGGACATTTCAGATAACTATTCTCATCTATATAAATAAAACAGTAGGTGTGAGTCTATCTGTCTGACTGTAAATATTTATCCGCTAAACTTTTAAACTACTGATCACAAAACGCTGACATTTTCAGGAAATAGTAATCATACACCAAGGATAGTTTATAACAAGTAAAATCTTTGTTTTCGAAATGCGAAATGTTTATTTTAGCTTGCCAACACATTTCGATTACTTCTTTTTGCGTATAACCAAATTCAATAAATTACTTCAAGTCGTTTAATATTTATTCTTTCGCACCTATCTCTCGCTAACTACATCGGTACAAGACGTCGCTGGATTACAAAATGTTATGCTAGCTGATGGCACTCAATTCATCCTTTTACTTTTTAAATCACTACTATATAGTAGGAACCATATAATATTCAATAGAGAATTGGCACTAATATAATAAATGCGAAATCTGCATAAATTAAAATATATTTAAGTGTATTTTTTGACCCGGAAAGGCACCCCTCACTTGTCTTAAATATTATTTTCACAGTTTGTAAGCCGATATGACCTCTGCCCATCTTCAGGAGGTGCATCTTGTTAAACTGTGGAATCTTTATAGTGACCCCCAAAATCCGTACATGCTAAGTAATAATCAGTTCTAAATGACAGTCTCTTAGAGACTGAGGGTACACTTCTCAGTACGGTAGACACTAAGAACACAATTACTAATCACCTAATAATAAATTAATAAATTTACCGGAAGGATCTAATCAGCTGACGGAAGTGTGTGTAGACTACATGGTTCTAGTAAGCTGAGAAGAATAATGGGAGTAAGAATTTGGACATTGAGTAGGGCGGACGGTTTAACAGGTTGTCCCCCCCCGCTTCACCTGGGAGCTGACGTGCCTCAGAATGGAGACCTAGAATCAACCACTCATGCAATCAACGACTACCACGACTATCACCCAAACTGTCTTACCAAAATTATATATAAATGCCCTAATAAACATAACCAACGGCCATAACATCATCATATCACCTGCAGACAAGTGTGCCGGTGTTTTAATAATGTAAACGTCCGAATACAAAAATAAAGTATTTCAACTTCTATAAGATCATAATATATGAAAAAAAAACCCAGCAATTTTGATATAATACAAAAGAAATAGTTATATTTAACAAAACATGCAAGAAACTAATAAATAATAATAAAATCCTGTCAACATATCGAATATCATCTCCAAACCCTCACTTTTTATGATCTACTAAAGACCCATAAAAATAACACCCCAATCCGCCCCATTACCTCGGGCATTGGCATTGCTATCCATAAAATAGCACAGGCTATTACAAAATTATTTTACTCATCATTAGGCACAATTAGCTCATCCTACATAGAAAAAACTCCAGGACCTACTTACTTAATAAAAAAAAAAAAAACAATCTCAACCTTAGTAATAAAGCTAGGAATAGTCTGGACATTGACTCCTTATATATTAACATCCCTATTAAAAGTGCCTTCCACTACTCCCAAAACACCTAAGGAAAACAAACATTGATTTACCTTTCCTGGTAGATAACATAATTAAAATTAAAGGTTTATGCGTCGATATGACGTATTTTACTTGTGATAAATTTACTACAAGCAGAAGTTTGGTTTACCCATGGGAAACCCACTAAGTGGAGTTTTAGCATGTTTATTTTTGGAGATTATGGGGACTGGGCCATTGAAATATAGATTGCCTAAGGGTACTTCATACTTTAAATATATAGAAAATACCTTAATTTTCCTCGCTAAATCATCAAAGATAGAATGTATTACAAAAAAGTTTAAGAAAATTGAACCCGCTAATGATTACACGTAAAAGAAAGAAAACAAGTCCATACTTTTTCTCGGTGTCTATTTAATAAATGATAACAATGAATGAAAGTACAAGGTGTACCGTAAACAAACCAACAAAAACGACTACATGCATTTTTATTCGCACCTTAGTGATAAAGCGAAAAAAGGCACAGTAATCGGATTCTACCGTAGAACATTAAGAATATGTAGCAATGAACAATTAA
Source organism: Euprymna scolopes (assembly GCF_053919585.1). Lineage (NCBI taxonomy): Eukaryota > Metazoa > Mollusca > Cephalopoda > Sepiida > Sepiolidae > Euprymna > Euprymna scolopes. The sequence continues at coordinate 31,060,565 of NC_136488.1, forward strand.
AGGATGAATTCCAATGTATAGAACTTTTGATTTTAGAACTTTATAATACCCGCCATGTTTTTTTTTATTAAACACACAAAAAAAGCTCTAAAAATCTTTTCTAAACGCAGTCCAGACAGTCCCATAACAAATAAAACACTTAACAGAAGTTTATTTCTATCTACTAATATTAAAAACAACTTAATTTATATAAAAAAATAAATAAAATGGGTTTGAAATGTCGGAAACGTTCTTCAACAATCAAAAACCTAATCCATAAAGCTAAATCTTATACCAATTACAAGAGCAGGTGTATATTCCATACCCTGCCGTGACTGAAAAAATATACATAGGCGAGACGTAACGTAACCTCGTTAAGAGAATATATGAACATAAAAGAGATATAAAAATTAGTAACACCCTTAACTTCATTTTTGTCCACATTATGGAGCATGATCATCAGTTTGACTTTAAGAATGCAACTATGTTAAAAACGTTACACAACAAATCAGTACGTCGTTTAATTGAATCCGCCCTAATCTTCCATTCCTCCAATTTAATAAAACAAACCAATTTCATCACATCTCTCCATACCTATCCAGAATAATTTAGACATTTGATAAATTTTCCTAATTTTTGAATATATTCCTGTTTTTGACATGACAATCAAGGAAATAGTATAGATTTTCTGCTTAAAAAACGTATTAAGAAATTGATCTGTCGACTCTATCCTAACAAGTCCTGAATTTTTTAACATCTGGTATTTTTTCGTCTGTATAATTTGAACTACTTCTAAGTATTTTGTTTATCTCACAAAATGTCATCACACGATAAACACCAAAGATTTCGCTTCCTCTTGTGGAGATAGCGAGTAGAATGTGACCTCTTGACCTTCGTATAAAGCGAAACTAGACAACGGTTGTTCCTTTCAAAACATTGAAAATAACGAGGATGTTTTATCAAAAGATGTCGAGTCGATTAGAAGACAATAGGATTCAAAATGATTCTAAAAAATAAAACGGAACAAAAACACAAACGCCAAATATTTATATACTCCTCTTTCGCTGTAAACAAACACAAAACACAGGCGATGCCCTGTCAGTACAACGTCTTTTCACGATCGGTACCGCCATCGCAATCTGCAGTTGGATATTCGTTTTTGACCATCTGAGTAACTTCAGTTAACTAAGTCTGGTTCGTTGTCTTCGTATCTTTTTAGTGTATATTCATCGTTTCTATCAGCGTTCGTAACAAATACTCGCCTAGCTACAACAACTACCAACAACTTCCCTTAATCTATCTGTGGTTAAAAGTAAACGATATTCCATTAGCAGACTTTCTTTCATAGTAATGCCCGTCTGTAGAACGTAATGTTGTGTAGTTGGGGTCTTTTTAAGAGATAGGATGGGGAAATTCATATTGATGAGGGGAAGATACATTTATACATGTCTCGAGTGTTTCTTAACACATATATTAGAGAGGGGGTGATCAGTTTGTATAACACAGGAGGGGAGAGTAATTTCTTATGAAGGACACATTACTTGGATGAGTTATACAAAGTTCATATAAGATGATGACACATTAGCTTTGTTGTAGAAAGACAACACGAAGACGGCAGTTACAAAAATATGATGATGTTCTTTTATTCCATCTGACCGGTCGAAATGATGATGACATCCAGGAATTCAAAGTCGACTACATGATTAAAACTTTCTCCCTCGCTTCCAAAGGGATACTCCTCTGACCGTGTCAACTCTGTCTCCAATTTTCGTCTTCAACTCTCTCTAACTCATCTTCGACTTTTGCTCCTATATTGAGAATTAATTTCTGCCATGACGTCATACGTGTGTCCAAAAACGTCATCGACCCACGTGGCTTGAACATGCGTCGTTCGCACATGTTTCCAAACCATTTTTGCAGACAAAGAATTCTTACTAACCTATTTTTCGACCTAACTTATTTTTCAATATGTTTTTAATTTGCTATTGTTCGTTCCTCTCTAACAGACCTTATTCTAATTCAGTTTTCATAAAAAGAATTGAACAATTAAAATTCATTTTGCAACAATATATCTAACTATTGTATGTGAAACTGAACAATGCGAAATTCCTTTCTGAATCTATTTCTGAACCTTGCTTACAAGGTTCGAATCTCGGTCTATCCTAATCTCATTTTTACTTTTTTTTTCATTTTTACTCTTTTCTTGTAACATTAATACCATGTGTCTGCTTCCCAACTGATCATAACATGCTCGTCTTCAAATCTAATTCCTATTAATTCCTGTTGAGCCTTCCTCTCAGATAATCTAGCTCTACCCGTTCCACCATGACTGATCATGTTGTTTCAGCATCTACTTAACACTTAACCCTTATCCTAGAGAGGTCTCCAGGCCTAGATAAGTGGTGACCTTCCAAATATAAAATATATGGTAGTAGGTTGTATTGGATATTTCCGTTTTGTGATCTACTTCTTCTTCCACGTCGTCTACAATGTTCGTCGACACTGAAACAAACGCTATGCAAGGATCTGCCTGGCTCAAAAATCAAGACTGCCCACACTCAGAAATTCATTGTCTACGCATATGCAAACGAGTATATGAGTACGGGCCTCACTTTCGGTTCAGTCTACATGGTTCTGGTTTATATTGGACATTATTTTATGGAGACTTTTATGGATTATTTAGTGTCATCAAGGTGCTCAACTACGTATCATGCATAATAGTTAAAAAGATTGAGATCTGGAGAACTAGGAGGCTAAATGTTAGGGGTCACGTGATCATGAAAACTTTCCATCCATTCCTACGTTCGAATAATCTCGTGTGGTTGTTCCTTTATATTCTCTGTTCAGGATTCTTGATAAGGTGCAGAAACATATCTGTAATTTATTTGACCCACCCTTTCTTCTTCTCTGCAACTTCTTTCTAACAGGCGTGATGTAGGTAGTATCAGCCTTTTCCCTAAATATTATTCTAGACTATGATCTTCAGAATTATCTGATCTATTCAATGCTTTTTCTGTTTCAAATCGTTTGACTCATTGATATAGTCCCTAAACACTGTTTTTTGATACCTCATTGTAATACAGCGTTCTATTCCAGTAGCTTCTTTCCAAGAACCGCAGGCATGTGGAACTGCTCATGCTAACTTTTTCCTCCTACATATAACCTTGGTCTTTTCAAGACTAAACTCAATAGGCATTTCTTGTCTTGGCGATACTCATCTTTGGTTTTTGTTAGCGCCTTACGTTAAGTGGCTTTATGGCGATTTTCATAAAAATGACCTTTACTGATCACAAAAGAATAATATACATGGTGCGTAATCTGTTTGAGGACAAATATTTACACAAAATTGACTTTTAGAAATATATGTGTTTTTTACTGACAACCGTATTTTAGGATGAGAATACATATATTGTTTTGTAATTTTATTCATTAAAATCTCTTGGTTCATAATGTGATGACTTTATATTTTTGAAATAAAATGGCCCTTACTCATCACATAAGACTTGTAATCGATGTGGGTGTAGAGAGAATTCCAGTTTGTGACTTCTGACACACAGTGTTCCTTTGCAATCGATATCATGCAAGTGTTCTATTATTATCGTATTTTTAGAATATTTTAAACCCTTTTTCCATCTGAACTTTGTAAAGAAACCAGCAGTAAGCTGTAAAAATGAACCCATTTCTCACTTGTTACATTCAGCTTTGATAACTATGTGCCTCGTCATTAGTTGTGCAGTTATAGATAGATCTATTGATAATTCTGAAATCTAAGAAGAAATAATATTCTTGCCATATTGAAAAGTAGCACATAGCTTACTCTCTCTCTCTATCTCTCTCTCTATCTCTCTCTATCTTTCTTTCTCTCTCTCTCTCTCTACTGCATAATCATGTTGACATACCAGTTCTCACTAGATCACCAAAGTTAAGCAACGATGATCTTGGCCAGTATCAGAAGGATGACGATTTGAGAAAGCTAGGTGTTGTATGTTTAATGCCGAAATGTAGAAATTTCCAGGTTGGTATATGGAGGTACGTTTAATTCATTTGGAGATGCACTCCCAGTCTTCATTAAGACATGCATCTAGGAGAGGGGAAAACTCTTATGTAAAACTTAAGGTCTATTGCCTGCTCTGTCTTATGGCAGTCATTGCACCAACGAAGATTACCAGTTGTATCAAAAAGTGTGGTTGGTTCTGCACAAAGCCTTCACCACTATAAAAAAAAACTGTGTGGATTTCCGAGCAACTTAAGTGTATGTGGCAGAGTTCATACATCGGAAAGGACGGGAGGGTCCACCACTAATCCATTAGGTGTTTATTTGTGAGTCTGTTAACGAATTTGTCCTTCAATCTTTGTAAACATTGCATTCATACTGCTAACAAAGACAAAGCAAGAAGCATTAAAGTTATCATTCAAAGTATTTTCTGCAAACACATTCCTGAAATAGTCCTCCTTCTTTATGCCCCCCCTTGTTAGATCACTGTTAGACTATGTCAAGGCCTCTACTTCATGTTTCATATGTGATAGGTGGTATCTAGACACAGTTCTAAGACTGACCACTACAATATCTCAGCATCTATTGAGTCTGGCCTATAAAAACCGACTTAAGAAGCTTTACCTTTTTTCCCTTGCGTACCGATGATTATGCGGTGATCACATTTTGACTCACACTCTCATCACTGGCCATTATGATATGCCTCAAGACCTACTATCCGTTCCTGTGCCTAAAAATGATCTATGCAGAAACTACAAGAAACTATTTCACTGCCAATTTCGGTTGAACTGGTGAAGGGCTTCTTTCACAAGAACTCCTGAACTGTGAAATAGGTGTTTAAGAAAATTAATAAATGCACCCTGAGACTGGTCAATACTAAATGGGTGACCATTTGGGACTTACAGGCGCTGTATGTGCTCTCTGCTTATCTTGGTATTATTTCCAATTGCCCTGGACTTCTCCTTGCCACTGGATTCAAACATTGCCGAATCAGGAGAGGTGCGGTCAGGAATTGCGCAACCCTTGCCTAACAATTACACACGCAGCTGACACTACAGAGAGTGTCCTTTGTCTTTCGAGACTGAACGGAGGCATCGAATCATCGAAATTCACCAACAATGCAAGAATTCAAGGTGAATTTGGACAGTGTTGAACTACTGTATAGTATTTTTTATGTATATTTTTACCATCCTTTCGCTACATGCCATTTGTTTTATTTATTCAAATAAATTAAATTGAAAACTGAATTGAATAATTATCAGATATTTTCATGAACTGCCTATGGAATATCTGAAGACACACTAGGTTAGTATTATATATATATATATATATATATGTGTGTGTGTGTGTATGTCTATGTGTGTGGCATACCAATACTCGATTATAAAAGGTTATTAATACATTAAAAAGTATTACACAATATCATATTTATATAATTAAGTTCACAGCATGTTAAGTCTTACGTGATTTGGATTGCATTTTTAATATATTACGTAATCGTCAATAGAGTTTGCTCTCTGTCAAATAGTCTTAATAAATGCCAGTATATGTATAAACCTCTGGGGCACTGAATAAATAAACTGATAATGGCAATTTTGACACGCCTTCACGAGAGAAATCGAAACCTCCTGGATCACGCTTGTCACATTTGTCGCTGTTGGAACTTAAAATCAGAAAGTAATGCAGAAAGCTAGATGTCAAATCTCACTTTCAGGCGGAAGTTGATGATGACGAGAACGAACGAATGTCACTTCTTATGGTGTTTCAGTTATGAGTAGACAATAAAAATGCCAGGAATGCCTATTGAATATATGGTCACAGTCATATTTTTAAAGATGAAGTCATCAGTGAAAAAAAACCAACAAAAAAAAACCCAACAGAATTTAAGTTAAAAAAGAAAGTTGTTTAAAATTGTTATAATTAAGATTTACTAGCTGTCTGTAACAGAAATTACGTCTGAATAGTTTTCCTATGTATTACATAATATCTTGAAATGTTTTCTTTGATGTCGCAGAAAATGATAATTATTTCCGTAATATAGCATAGGAATTGCTATTCCCACCCCAAAGACAAAATCTCTATTTACTTGCCTTTTAACCAAGGCAAAACTAGACATTTTTATATGTGATACACACCAAGCTTCCCCAAAGAGGGGCACTCTAAATTGGACAGAAATAAAAATTTACTCAGTCATGAATGACACTCGAGTCTAGGACTTCTGGTCTCTGGCTTTCATGGTTTTTGTGTGCTGTGGCATTGTTTGATTGTGGAAACATTTCTGTGTTATTTTATATTAAAAAAAAAACAAACGAAAGCTTTTGGGGTATCGGAATCGGTATCGGAAGTGGAATAATTTGTGCCTAATTTCCAATGCGAAAAACGATTTCTTAAATTATCTTTATTAATTTGATTTTTTTTTAAACAACATTTTTCACAGATGGTGGTAATGATAAAATGATAAATATTTGTTGATTTTTAACAACCAATAAAATTAAAACCTATAGATCACCCTCTTTTGTATTTACGTTTGAAAAATATCTGCACATTTAACATGTGTTTTTACCGTAATCGGGAAAAAATAACAACTTTTTACTTGAATAGTTAAATATTTATAAAGAATCGGAACCAGTAATTGTATCGGAATCGGTAATTTAGAACAGAATCGGTAATTGCATCGGAATTGGGAAATTAGAAAAAAATTTCTAACTCCAATAGAAGTTCAGATTTTTCCAATTCCTGGTTATGATTTACCCAACAATATATATATATATATATATATATATATATATATATATATATATATATATATATATATATATATATATATATATATATATAAGAGCAAGTAGTTTATAAACATGTAAAAAAATACAGTGAAAAAGAGTTAAAAACATGTTTAATTTTAAAAATGAAGCACAACATAAGTGGATAGTCCTTAATCCACGGAGTTTCGAAGAAATACTTTACTTCTCATTAGAGGGTACGGATTAGCAAAATCCAGGATTGTATTGCAAGCAAAAGTATTTAATGAAATTACAAGTAAGTCATAGATCTTACTTGGTAAAAAAATAGTGAAGCAGAGGAAATAGGAGGAAGGAAAAGGTGATTTCACGTGAATGGATGTTTTTATCCAGTTTTTCCTTCTTTCCAATGATGTATTTGATTAAAAGAAAGAAATTCATTTTTGATATTTAAAATCAAACAAATAAATTTCTGGCTAAACAGTTTTCTTCAGACAATTAAAAAATCTCTTATATATATATATATATATATATATATATATATATATATATATATATATATATATATATATATAAACTAGGTTAACGAACAGTGGATAAGCACATATGTATATATGCATATGTTCAAACAAAGAATATATGTATGTACAAAAATTTCCGTGTGTGTCTACATGTATGTGCGCATGTGTGCCTGTGGAAAGAGAGTGATAGGTTTATAGGTTTTCATGTGGATTAAAACACAAAATTGAAATCTTAATGGCTAATGTGAATGAGTGGATCTTAAACGAAAACCTTGGTTGTCGGCTTTTGTTTCATTTTTCTTTCGCTGTGAAGAAAACTAGGTTTGACAGATGCTGAGTTGGATCCCAACTGGAGGGTTCATTTTGGACAAAAAAAAAGTGCTGTACGCTTTATGAGAAAACCAAATGGGAAGTGCACCCTAGCAATGAAATGCTGATCAATTTAACAATCTGCAAAGTTCAAATCCCATAGGGATGCCAAGCAAAAATTGAACCTGGGGATTTTCATGTCAGTTTAAAATGAGGGGAGATAAAGAGAAAAAAGGAATCATGGAGCTGGTCAAGTTTAGCAAACATGGAAGATGTCAGAATTCACTTAACTCTGCATCGCTCCGGGAGATGATTTTGCATTTTCTCACAGCACGTTCACCAATGGTTGGGATTCAGTTTGACATTTGCTTGGAAAGTAGATGTATTCGAACACATGGTCTGTTATGAAATAATTTTAATTCTCTTTGCATTACGCAAACTAAATATACCATTTTTAAGTCTTATAGTGCATTAATCTTTATTATTAACGAAAAATAATTTTCACATGACGTGATAGGTACTATTAAGTAAAAGCATAGATATAATTAATCCTCGAAAGAGAAAAGTTTTGCACCACTTTTATGTCCCCCAACAAACATTAAAATCTTACAATGATACTACACCTCATTATTAGAATCCTTACTCTAATTTTGATCAATATTTATTACATGATTTTGATTCTAGAAAATGTCACAAATTTAAGGTTTTAACGAGGAAATTGAAATTCAGACCCAATTTCATGCAAATCTGATGTATTTAAATTTTAAAATGGATGACTTTGTCCGTATTTTGCACTTCCTTTGAATAAAACCCTTACAAATAATGTGAAGAACCGGAATTTGAGAAATATTTATTAATCGATTTCTAATACGTATAGTTAAAATTAGAAAAAAAATAATCAAAAATATTTTCAATTTTCATGAAGGGTTTCCATCTTTTATAACCTTTTATAAAGGACTGAATTAAATAAAATATTGACATTTGGAACCTTTTATAACTAGCGTCTGTGTTTCATTTGCTTCATACATGCATATAAAACATAAAATATGAATAAACACTAGACTTTATATATATATATATATATATATATATATATATATACGCATATACACGCACAAACACACATACACACACACACACACACACACACATATATATATGTATATATATATATATATATATATATATATCCTTGTTTTTGTAGAGTTTAACGAGGCTGTTGGATCGTAGACATGGTCCAACATCCGAAACATATGTAACCAAACAGATAAAACAGTAATAAAAAATTAAGAACACACACACACACACACACACACACACACACATATATATATATATATATATATATATATATATATATATACTCACACACACACGCGCGCACATATACATATATCTATATCTATCTATCTATCTATCTATCTATCTATATATATATATGTATTAGACTTTTTAGCCTGCAAACGGGCAAAAGTTATAGACCGTTGACTTTAAATTAGTGTTTTATCCCAAACTGATGGTTGAATATGGGTTGATTTTGGCTGAGCTTGCATTAAATAATAAACTTTATTTTGCATCAGACTCAAAACCCTTTATTCCTAACAAGCAGGTACTTCTAGCATTATGCAGAAATAAAGTGTAATCCTGCTTCCAGCCTCACACCCAATATTATAATTTTTAATCTTATTTGTGTATTTCTGTTCCTGTCAATGTTCGAACAATAAATGGAATAAATAAAATAAAATATTGCCTTTAATAACTATGACTGATGGAATCTTTGGTTTCTTTAAAGAACTCTTTTCTATGGGAAATCTATGAAGTTATTTTTGATATATATTCTTTTTTGCTTGAGGAAGTGATCTGATCAACGAAAGGTGGAACTTATTATATATTTATTAGCTAAACCTGTGGAAATTCCATAGGGACAGTTGACATAATTGTTGATATTGTTTCGATAATAAATATTTCTTATTAAAAATATTTTTATAGAATTAAAAGACCTACAACTTACCTTGAGTATTTCAATTTTTTAAAATAAACAATGATAAATGTACGTTTAAGGTACTACTCGATTAGTATATTTTATAACCTGTATTACATTACAATTTTAAGAACAAAGTTTCTATGAGAAATCGTGTCAAGGTGACCATTAATGCAGGTCGATAAGATTCCGCTAAGAAAATAAACATAAAATTAAAGAGAAATAACACGTTTTCTTCAAAATGTACGACTCAAAATCGACATCATTTATTTATTTATTTATTTATTACATTGCGTCTTCGGTGATCGGGAGATCCTATTTACTAAAAAGGAGGGCAGAAGGTGATAACATACTACGAACATTACATTAGCGTATCTACACTTCTGATAAATAATTTAAGACTACTTGAAAATCTTTAAAATAAACTTTTTAAGGATAGATTTTAAACTCCCACCTCATATGGTTACCAATACTACAACCTAAAAGATTATGGGGTAAAATGCTGCATTCCAAATATTTAATTCAGAAATATACATTTTTATAAAACGAGGTATTTTACATTTGATCCAAATTTTAAGACTAGGCCTATAAATTGATTTCTTGCAATTACAGTTACAGATTAGCAATTACTGCGTAAAGCAAGCAAACTTACCGAGATCAAGTGTGCTTTGGACGTGAATAGCAAACATGCGACGTTGAGAAGCAGAAGAATGTCTTGTTTTCTGACGAATTCAATCTAGATGGTCCTGATGACTTCCAACGATATTGGCATAAGGAAAATATGCCTACTGAAATTTTCTCCAAACGTCATAGTAGCGGAGGGTCCCTAATGGTATTGTGTGCTTTTTCTTTATAGAGAGACGATGAAGCCCCAGGGTTGTCAGATAGCGGCTGGTTATGTTAGCATCCTACAAAAAGTATCTTTGATGACGTAGGATCAACGTTTGTGTGGGATGGATGGTTATTCCAACAAGATAATGCTGCAATCCACGCTACACGACGGACTTTGACCTTTTTGTAAGAAAATACGGTCCATATTTTGGAACATCCTGCATGCTCACCGGACTTGAACCCAATTGCCAATATTTGGGGATGGATGACATGAGACGTTTATCGACATGGAAAACAATATTCAACAAAAAATGAACTTCCTGAAGCCATTTTCAGAAGCTGGAGAGCAACATCCTCCACACCTTAATGGCACCGCTTATTTCTAGCATATCCCAAAGAATTTTGAAGTCATCAAAACCAGTGGAGGTAGAACTCATTATTACATTTTCATACACTTTTCGTATAATTTCGTAGAATTTATACCCCAGTTCTTATATATTTTGATCATGTGTAAATGTTACGTTGTGGAGAGTTCAAACGGGGATATTTAATATAAAGGAGTTTTGAAACGGCATAAAATGGTTATATGTTATATTGTTTGGGGTTCTTATGTAAACAGTGTAGTTGTATAACGATCGTATATATGTTTGTCTTGAATATATATATATATACTTCATTTACTCACATAAAATTAATATACGAAAGTATAGATTTATGCGTAAACTTTAAGTAATTACTTCAAAAGTGCTCAATACGTAGGTAGAGCTAGTTAGTAATTAGTAATTTATAAAATATATATGGCGATTAAGCTACACTGAATATTCGGCGTTTCATCCACTATAGGATTCGTCAGGCTTATGCGCGAATTCTGTGGTTGTTTCTCGTTTTTATAGATGTTGAGGATTTTAGTTAGCCAATCAGCTTTCTAGTATCCACCGTGCCCCTTCCTATCAGCCAATGGGCATGCATTTTATCGAACAAAGGATCTGTTTTAGAACTAGGTTAGTGGTGTAAGGCAGACGATTTTCCTCATTTCTGCTCTTTTTTATATATATAAATATACATATGTGTACACACATACATGCACACACACACACATATATATATACATATATATATATATGTGTGTGTGTGTGTGTGTGTGCGCGTGTGTGTGTGTGGTCGTTTATGTATATTCATGTTTATTTAATTTATTTTTTTGTTTGTTTTCTATTGTTGTGTTAGTTTTAAAGCTATTTTGTATCGCTATCCTAGAGTAAGTTTTAATTTGTGAACACAATTGTTTGCTATTTCTCGTCTGCAGTTTAATAGATTTTGGGGTTCTTTAAAGTACAGGATAGCAAATTTTTCATGGAGGCATAATTTACATGGGTCATCTAAATGTCTGCACGTGGTAGCTTGTCTTCGCAAACATAAAAACAAATGACAAAATAAATCGCGATATATTCAAACAGCGAGGTGGACGAGGAGTAAGGGTTTAGACTTCTTACCATGGGGTCCCGATTTCGAATCTCGCTAGATTCAGCCACTCTGATGAGTCGTAGACGACGAAACACGTGTCAGTGGATAATTATATCTTAAAAATAATACATATATCAACGATTTGACCTTTGAGAACTCTACCAAACTCCTCCGAAAGTTTTGGGTCTAAACACTTGAAATTTTATATATAGGTTCCTTGGACATGGATCTTACTTAATAACTTCATTTGAGCTCAAAACAATAAATGTTAAGGGATGCTAATAGAGGTCAAAGTTTAAAAAAATTGACCGTTTTTTTTTTGTTTTATTGTTGCTCAGCATACACATCCAAACACCCGGGCAACGCCGGGCACCCATGCTAGTATATCTATAAAAGTGAAAGTGTGTGTATGTGTATGTATGTGTGTGTGTGTGTGTGTGTGTGTGTGTGTGTGTGTGTGTGTGTGTGTCGGTCTGGGTACATTTCCCTACGCAATAACGCTGTCAATTTTCAGTCTACAGACTCGAAATTTGATATACAAGGTTATGAGATTTGGGATAATCTTTGTAATCAATGTTTGGCCAGAAATTTAGCTGTTAAGGAGTCAATATTCAACGATTTGACCTTTGAAAACTCTGCCAAACTCCGCCGACAATTTTAGGTCTAAACACTTGAAACTTTTAGATATGAGTTCTTTGGACATGGATCTAACTTAATAACTTGATTTGAATCCCAAACCATAAATGTTAAGGGGTCATAATAGCAGTCAAAGTTTTAAAAAATTGACCGTTTTTGGGGTCAAAATACACCTGCAAACACCCGGACAACGCCGGGCTGAAATACTAGTAGTTTACTAAAGATGATCATCCTGTAAGAAAACCGAAAAAAAAAAACTAATAGAAAAATTAATGAAAATGAATGTTTAAATGAATATGCAAATTAGCTAGATCTTTTACAGATGAATGCAATTCCACGACCTATATATAACAAAGTTGTATTTTCTTTTTAAACAAATAGAAAAAAGGGGTTTTAATATGAATATCAATACACAAAACATCCAAATGTATATAAGTATAGAATATTTGGAAATTCTATTCTATTTTAATAAATACGTCATCCTTATTTTATATACGAGGAGCGTGCAATAAGTAATGCCCCTGACCCACTTCCAGTTGTCTGATCTAGCTGAAATTTTGCAGGTGCAATGATTTATATCTCTACGGGTTACGTAGCAAATTACAGCTCTGAAATAATTGTGGTTTCTGTTTTACAGGTATTTTAACTGAGTCATGGGTGAAATGGAGCCTGTTGAATGTGGAGCAGTGATCTGGTTTTTGTATTTGAAAGGACGAACACCACAGGAGACTTTTGATGAAATGAAAGAAACTTATGGTGATAATGACCCATCATATCACCTTGTAAAACGCTGGCATTGTGAATTCAAACATGGCCGGAAGTCTGTGGAAACAGCTCCCAGATCTGGTCGCCCCCCCTTCTGCCATTGATGAGGCATCTGTCCGTCAAGTTGAGGCTGCCATTCTGGAGGATCGGCGCATTACTATTCGCCAAATAGCCCAAGATGTTAAGATTAGTCCAGGGTCTGTGGGAACTATCATTCATGACCAATTGCATATGCATAAGGTGTCTGACAGATGGATTCCCAGGTTGCTCACACCATTCCAGAAGCGAGAACGCGTCGAGCGCTCGAGAATGAATTTGGAGATGTGCCAAGAAGATGAGTCAAAGTTTTTCAAAAGATTGATTACACAGGATGAAACCTGGGTCCATCACTATGATCCAGATACCAAAGCCCAGTCAAGGCAGTGGAAGCACTTGAACTCACCACCTCCAAAGAAGGCAAGGGTGCAGCCCTCCGCTGGCAAGGTCATGTTCACAGTCGTCTGGGACTAGGGCGGAGTAGTGATGACAGCTTTCTTGGCAAAGGATATCACAATTACAGGAGCCTATTATGCTTTATTTTTGAGGAAATTAAGGGAAGCTATCAAAATCAAGAGGCGGGGCAAGATCAGCAAAGGTACCCTCCTCCTGCAGGACAACGCTCCGATCCACAACTCGCATGTCGCCAGATCAGAAGCACGGGCGTGTGGTCATGAAATACTGCCCTATCCTCCCTACTCTCCTGACCTTGCACCCTCTGACTTTCACTTCTTCCCTGCCATGAAGTTGTTTTTGAAAGGAAAGCGTTTCCCAGATGATGCAGCCTTGATTTCTGAAGTCACGTCGTGATTGGAGGATCAACCTGAAGTGTTCTACAAAAACGGTCCCCAGAGCTGCATCCAACGATGGGAGAAATGCATTACTCTGAGTGGTTCCTATGTAGAGAAAGACTAATAACTGCGCCAAGCTTCGTTGCTCTACTTCTTTGGGAAGTGGGTCAGAGTTATTAATTATTGCACGCCCCTCGTAAAAATTTATGTTGTTCGATTTGAAACGATAAGCTATTTTTCTTGTTTCCTTTTTTACTTTTTGATAGTCACTACTTATAAGAATCAAAAGACATTCGAGGATAAGTGTTGATAATAAATTTTCTCATCATTTTGTTTAAGTACTAATGCGAGTCCGCCAAAAGGGAACCAACGGTTCATTTCTACTCCGCTGAATGAGAGTAGTGATTATAAGAAAGTGTCACAACAAATAAATTCTGTATATCTCATTCCCTATCACAGATGGTTACGGTTCCAATCCGTTTCCCAGACCAGCAAGAACAACACGCATCACTTTTAGATCTGTTTCTGACCACAGTTCCCGATGACTGTATAACTAATGCCCACAGCCCACTTGGGAACGTCGACCATGCAATGGTAATGGTTGAAATAGCCCTAAACTTTAGAGCCAAAACCGAAGAACCACTGCTCAAAACAACGAGATATTATAAACAGGCTGACTGGGAAGCCATCAGGGATCTCATCAGGGACGCCCCATGGCAAAATATCTTTTCACTTCCTGCTGAACATTGCGCAAATGAGGCCACTGAATGGTTCAAAACGGCAATTGAAGCACATGTTCCCACGCGCAAATTTTATAGCAAGCCCCACTCTCCCCAATGGTTTACTTCTAATTGTGCAGCTGCAATAGCGCAAAGGCAGCATGCGTACCGCAAATTTAACCGACATAAGCCCAATTCAAACAGGCAGAAGTATATAGAAGCCAGAAGTAACTGTAAGAAAGAAATAGCGATAGCTAAGAGAGAATTTACTGAAACCACCAAAAAACGCATCGAAGCACAGAAATTCGGAACCCACAACTTCTGGAAAATCTACAACCGTGTAATAAATAATGGTCAATCAACAATATCCCCACTATCCAACAATCACGAGATTGTTTGCTCTGAACTGAGAAGGCTAACATGCTTGCCAGTCGGGTTGCCTTCAACTTCACACTGGCCGCTGACAACCACTCCCTCCCTAACTTTCCTTTGCGGACAGACGCCACACTAGACGATCTGAAAATCACCCCTTCTCAGGTGCATGCTATCATAAGAAATCTTGACACTTCAAAAACATGTGGACCTGATCTCATCCCGGCTGTGCTATTATAAAAGTGCTTAATGAATCTTGCTTTCCTGCCTTCTGGAAAACTGCTTCTGTAGTACCAGTTTTCAAGAATTCTGGCGAAAGAACTGACCCATTAAATTATCGCCCCATTAGCCTCCTCCCACTTTTCGCCAAAATATTTGAGACCATAAGAGAGTTGTTCATTTTAGCGATCGGTTTTAGTCCTTGCGAGGCGAGAGGGCGCAACTCATGTTTGAAGATATAAGGGTTATGGAGGAGACTTTGGCGTTGCGTATCAGTTACCACAGGGTATTATTGAAACCGAAATAAATCTCGCAAAGAGCACATTGTCTTTGTGTTGGTTTACCTGTCATAAGATATTGGAAGGTCCTTTATTCCAGCGCCTATAAGACGAGAAGTAATAAACAGTAAAACCCGACTAAACGTATATCTTTACATATTTTTTATTTATATTTCCTTTTCTTTCCGTTTTTGCCATTCTTTGTTTTGTCTTTTGTCTTCCGTCTCTTTCATCTATCACCTTTTGCTTCCCTCACTCACTAAAGTCGTCTTTATTGTTAATGACACAGCGTTTCAGTCGATATTACACCCGACCTTTTTTCATAACCATATTATCGAACTCTGGAATCTGTATGTCAAACTCGGCAATCATGTTTTAAAGGAACTATATCACAAAAAATGCTAAGTAATATTCAGTTATAAGTGCAGTTCTTTTGAGGTTAAATATTCAATCCAAAGTTCCGCCGATACTAAGAATACAATCAAGCATTTTTCGAGACATCTATCCATTCATGTCTGACGAAACGAGCAAAATTTTAAAAAGTGAATATAGTAAAGGGTTCTGCTCGAAATTCGTACAAATTCAAAAGATAAACTTAAAGATTTTTGAGTTCCATCATACGCACGTTAGTAAGGTCGGTGTTTACATCGGCTGAAAAATTTTGAAAAAAAAAAACGAAAAAAACCCCAAACATTATATAACGGTAGTCCTAATAATCCAAAAGTTGTTTCTAACAAACCATTCTGTATTTTCTGTAAATATATATTCGTCAACTACTTCCTTGTTGTCTTATTTGTTGAGGCCTTTTAAGGCAACAACACATACTTACAAGTATAAAAATGTGTCACTCGTAATGCTATATGTATTACGTGCATTCTTCCCTGGGTGGTATTTTGATAGTAAGTATATATAACGTTGTCCATGGACCAACGCATGTTATATTCAGTTTCATTCAAAAAGGAAATCAAAAACTAAGAATAGGAAATAACTCCAATTCGCTTTTTGTTTTGTACAAGAACAAAATGTTCTCAATGTATATCTCGAGATCTCGAATCTTATCTTGTTCCCCCTCCCCACCTGTGATCGTGCTCTTTGTCTTTTTTATATTCCCCCCCATCGGTGACGTCACTCTGCATGCATTTACATACGCGCATCCGCGCTATGTTAGGGGAATGATACATGTAGGCATTAATAAGAACAATATGCTAATATTATATAAAAAAAAAAACAACAGTAACAACGCAAAAGAAGACAGCAAAGATCGTAGTTTGTTCTTAAAAGACTGAATATTTTTTGCTCTTTTATTCCTTTTTTTACTGCACATGTCTTGCAAAAATCAAAGTCTGTTCAAGCGTTGATTCAATTTTACGAGCCGAGGTGATTAACGGCTCCGGTTTATTGATCAGTGCAGAGAAAGCAGTTTGACGCAGACAAAGGGGAGATAATTAAGAGAAATTTATCTCCCGATATGTACTTTAGAGTTACCAGGAAAGGCCCTGAGCACTTCCGGCACGCCCCCTCTCTTTCCACCACACACACACTAAAATAGAATAACTAAAAAATTCAATACAAGAATACAAGAAAAGGAAGAAAGAACGAAAATCGCATTTCTCAACAACATTATCTATTTATATATCCGCTGTGTCTTTCATCTGTCTACGTATGTAGATGTCCGTCCATTTGGTAGGTAATCTGTCTGTCAAGTCTCTCGATTGTTTCTCGTTTATTGAATTATATTCATCTTTTTTCTCGTTATTCTATTTTTTTTCTTTTCTAACAATGGAATCCTGCTTTGTTCGTTGATTGTTATATATATATATATATATATATATATATATATATATATATATATAAGACATGATATATATATATAAGTATATATATATATGTATATATTACATAGGAATCACCACTTATCAAGGCCAAGAGGCCACTTGAGGATAAGGGATAAAGAGTGTACAGTAGAAATTGGACAATATAGTAACCGTTAGTAATGGAGATTCGATAAATTTGTTAACTTATATGGAACGACTGAACAAAAACTTGTTTACGTTAGACTTGAAGACAACCATATTGTAGTCAGCTGGAAAGCAGAAAAAACGAAAGACAATTCTATAGTCGTGCAGTTCTAAGAAAGAAGCTTTGCTCATTGAATCTACGTTTAGGTTTACACGCAGATAAAGAGTGGGGGAAACTAGTGATAGTGTTTTCTGCTAGACGGGTCTTTCTTGTGAAAGTTTGGCGAGGGGGGACCATAGAATGGAGCTCAGCCGAGCACCTGCCATGAAAATAACAATAACGCAGAGACAAACTTGGAACATCTCTTCTGTGAGGAAGAGGTTGCAGGGAAGAGAAAAGGACATCCCCCACAAGGCTACAAAGTCTATTTTGAATTCTATCAAAGCAGGATAAGTCCTTTCTAGCAGCTCTTGCCCAGATGTGGCAACAGTACTCAATCCTTGGACGTACTTGGCTCTTATATCGATAAAGAATTGCATAAGCAGTGAGATATCTACTGGATTGATAGAAGGATCCCACCATTTTTCCAGCGGCCTTGGCAATGGATTTAATGTATTTGTTCCATTTAAGATCAGGAGTAAAGGTCAAGCCCAGAAGCTTGTCAAAACATGAGGCCTCCTCAAGACGAAAGCCATTCATTTCAATTGATGCCAGATGGGGATCAGGGCGTTGATGATGTAAAGATAAAAGCTTGGTTTTAGATGCATTAAAATTAACAAGCCACCTCTTTCCCCATTGAACCACTTGCTCAAGATCAGAGGAGAGAGAATCAGAGAGAACTTGGTCGTTTACGGTCTTAGATGTGCTACCATAGAAAGTAGTGTCATCAGCATAAATATCTACGAATGATGTAAGGATGTGATTTGGAAGATCATTAATATAGATCAGGATGAGAGTAGAGCCCAGGATGGACCCCTAAGGGACTCCAACATTAAGAGCTTCTGATTTCTGCCCATTAACTACTACTCTTATGAACCTATCAGAGAGAAATGATTTAATAATTGAGAAGACATTTCCAGCTACATCATAGCTGGAGATCTTGTGAAGTAAACCTTTATGCCATACTCTATCAAAGGCCTTTGATATGTCAAGAGCAATTGCCCTAGAAAGGTTGCATCCGTCGAGAGATTCGCTAATCCTATGAGATATAACTGTAAGCACATCTGCTGTAGATCTAGCAAAACGGAAACCATATTGTGTGTCACTAAGAAGGTTATTTTTGCTAAGATGGTTGATTACTTCTGTATTTAACACAGATTCCAGCAACTTACTCATGGCGCACAGGAGACTTATTGGCCTGCACTGTGAGGGAGATGACCGATCACCTGAATTCTTAAATACGGGGCATACTGATGAGATTTTCCAGGGTGACGGGAAGCAATTCTCCTTATGACAACATTTAAACAGTTTTGTAAGTATGGGCCCTAGTTCTGGTTGAAGTTTTTCGAGTACTATAATTGGAATACCGTCAGGGCCAGTTGCTTTAATGGAATCAAGGTTTTTGATTAGCTCGGCAACATCACGTACAGATATTTGTATATCACATAGCATGTTTGTTGATACAGGAGGAAATATTGGAGGTTGGCGGCCTTGATCGCAAATGTTAGAATTAGCTGCAAAGTTCTTGGTAAAGAGTTTGGCTTTGTCTGATGCTGACGAGATTACCTCAGGTCCATTTATGAGAGTTGGGATAGAGCACACGCTTCTGTTCAGGATTCTGTTTGCTATTTGCCAAAACTGGTGGGAACCAAGCCGCTGATCAGCTACTTTGGACTTGACGGACTGAGCATACAACTCTCTTGTGTTCTTTATTCAATTACAGTTCTGAAAGCGGCTTTGCAATGGCCGCAGCACATTCCGGAGAGAACCACGGCTGGCTGTTAGGTTTTTGCTGGAATTTTTCCGAGGGTATGGAACCGTCTATACCTACAATTAGTCATTCTGTCAGGTCTCATACTATAGAGGACACATCCTTTTTAAACATGGAACGAAGAGGTAGGTCAGATATGAATGTACGGAAGCTATCCAAGTCAGACATAGAGTATCGATATACTGTACGATGGATAGGTACATCTGGGGACTTATTACATTTCATTTTTATCTTAACTGATACAACTGAGTGGTCGGAAGATCGAAGCGGAGACAGAACAGAAGTTGAACACAGTTCAGGGCAAGTTGTGAGAAAGAGGTCTAGGAGACTTGCATACTGGCCGTCAGAATCGGGACGACGGGTGGGTTCGTGAACAATCTGAGTGAGGTCATAAGCAATCGAGAAATCATG
Source organism: Euprymna scolopes (assembly GCF_053919585.1). Lineage (NCBI taxonomy): Eukaryota > Metazoa > Mollusca > Cephalopoda > Sepiida > Sepiolidae > Euprymna > Euprymna scolopes. Next base: position 31,080,498 of record NC_136488.1, read on the forward strand.
ACAGAACCTCCCCTCATCATCGGTCTTGTTTGAGTGAGTTAAGCATTCCACATTGTGAACATTGAAGTTTCCACAGACATGAATATTAGCTGAAGGATATATATATATATATATATATATATATATATATATATATATATATATATATATATATATATATATATATATATATAAAGGAATACAACCGGTTCATGATTTTAATTTCCATAGTTGTCACATAGTGCGCTCATTCCTGCTTTGACAGGGTAGAAAATCGACTATGAATATAGTGGAAAATGACTTCTGCTCCATACATTTTTTTTCTCAGAATAGTTACTTTATATATATATATGTACTCGATAGAAGGTATATCCGATGTTGCCTGGGATTGAATACTTTTATTGTCATCGATATTAGTAAAGTTGCTCATTTTTAAACCAGGTCAGTTGATTGCCCACACTAGTTGTAGACCCATTATTGGCGGAAATTTCACATGTCTCCGAGAAATAATTTAGTCCATAATACATTGTAGTCTACATTGCACCCTAGACAACCTGCTGTTGATTTTATAAAATTATCTTTATAAAATGTCTTGAGTTAAAGTTTAAAATGCAAAGGGAAAATATCATGGTTCAATTGTGCTCCAGGCACACTTGTTTCGAAATGGTTCCTGCCTTATCAAAAAAACCTACTATTGGTTTTGTACACCTAGCCCGTCCGCTGATACAGTTATAAAACTTCTCAAATCCACTTGAGATATTATTATATGTAGGAGACTTAACATTGTGGTAATCTGTACAAGGCGAGTGGAATAGCATCTCCCCTCACAATATTCCACTTTGGTTGAGAGCATGTCTAACAGGATTGACCTTTTAAAGAAATCAAAATGAATGCGATTCCATCCTAAGCCTTTATTAAAGTAAATGTCTTGTTCTGTGTTATTAGTCTCGTTTAAGTTTCCTTGTTCAATTGCTCAATTGTTCTTTGTTCAGTATAGCCTTTAGTGCAATAAAATGTATAAAATTTGTTTGGCACAAATGTATAAAATTTGTTTAGCCATATTATATATATATATATATATATATATATATATATATATATATTTATATATATATATATATATATATAATATAATATAAATTATAAGATGGTCAACTGAATTAAAAGAATAAGTTATAAGATGGTCAACATCATGAATTTCGGAATATAACTTTTTGTCACACACGCTCTCTCTCTCACACACACACACACACACACACACACACACACACTCTCTCTCTCTCTCTCTATATATATATATATATTTATATTTATAAATATGTGTGTGTGTATCTGTCTGTCTGCGTGCTTCTTTATTTTAGTAAAATAAGTTTTTTCTATTATAAAGCATAAAAAATACGAATTCTTCACCCATGTAAACCCTGTGGCACAATGACGTAGCCCTTTTTAAGGGAGCTGGGGGCTTCTACATAAATAACCCCTATATCTAGTTTCTAACCTTGTGCCTGACTTTGTGATGAAGTTAAAAACGTTTCATGCAGGTGTTTTGTTGGTTTGGGAACGTTAAATCATGTCGGTTGGGTTTGAATGACAGGTTTTATGAAACTTTTAGCATTGGCAAAATCATTCAAGAAAGGTCAGATGCACACGCGGATATCTCTCGTTCTCTCTCTCTCTCTTTCTCTATTTCTCTCATTCACTCCCTTTCTCTCTCTTTCAATGAAGAAAGAGAGAAATGAAATAGAATTTCATTGGTTTAAAATAGTTGAGGTTTGGTTGCTATACGCGATGGGTCGACAAAATGTACTTCTTACTTGTTAACTGTTAAATAAATTATATATATTTTTATAAAAATGCATTTGTCGCTATTTTTATAGAAGTATTCGATTTCAGCATACTATTAATGACGAGGATGGGAAGATGCCTG